>NW_017298512.1:28342-29724 GCF_001594075.2 Trachymyrmex cornetzi
CAATTAATATCTCTGTTCATAGATTAAAACGACGCTTTTTTCTTGACAAATCTTGATTTTTACGCATCGATTGAGTGTATTTTCATCAAAATTTGAGGTGGAGTCTTCTTAACATTTACTTAACATTTAGAAAGATGCGGGAAGTTTCTTTCCTTGATGAGTTTTCATTATTAAATACTATATTTATAACTATTTTTCTTACCCTACACCACACTGCACTGCAACGTCACTGCGAACTGCGAACTCACTTCTCTTCGTAGACTCACTGTCGTCGCTGCTTCGATTGTTGACAGAATGACAGGTTGACACGCGTCGCGCGTGTTGTCCTTCTCAAGCTCTGTGCGAATGGCTATTTTTCTCATTTCGTTATCGTCGCGCGTCGGTTGCAAATGTTGAAATCGTTTAGAATATTTATATACTTTTACATTTAACTTTGTTAATTTCACGTAAAGCAGCTTATAGTATGCACTGATCTAGTGTAGTGCAAGCAACCGAATTCGCTATTGTGAATAGTACTGTGCAGCCCAATTGCTGACACTACAGCATTCTATGAACAATACTACGCATTTATAAAATTACGTCATCTTCTATAGCAGTGCTCGATAGTTGTTTATTTCGAGCCAATGGGTCTTTTTGAAGTGCCGCCTACTTTTCCTCCGCTGCTTACTACTGTTCAACGCTCGACGGCCAAACCGCCGCGCCGGATCGCGCGCGGACCACGGTTGCCAGATCTCCAGATTTCGACTGGAGACACCAGTTTTCGGGACCAATCTCCAGTTCTCCAGCAGACGGGAAAAATCTCCAGTTTTTCGCTCGCGTGGAGTATTTATTCTTGCATATTTAACAAATGTTATTCAGGATATGATTCTGAACTATGTTCAATAGATTTTAGCCGTCGATCGGATACCTTGCGTAAAAATGTTTTTTTAATCGAATAAGGCGTTTTTTTATAGATTTTTGGATGCTGAAAACGATGCCATGAGTTAAATTTCACTGGCACGTCAGGTTATCGAAATAATTGAGGTTTAATATGCAAAAAGGACTCTTTTGTGATATTTAAAATGTTTTTGTTAAAAAAGATTAACTTTATCTTGAAATTGTAATCAAAAGTCATAAATGTATTGTTCATCTTCTACAAAATGTATTTTAAAAAATGCATTTTATAGGACGTGAACAATACATTCATATAACAAAAACTTGAAATCAGCATTTCAAGATAACGTTAACTTTCTTTGTAAAAGAATGTAAAATGTCGTAGAACAAAGTCATTTTTTAAACATTAAAACTTAATTATGTTAGAAACCTATAACCCTGAAATTTTTTGGCATCGTTTTCAACATTCAAAAATATAACCCGATGCGAATTAAGTAATATATGTTTTA
>NW_017298512.1:30667-32095 GCF_001594075.2 Trachymyrmex cornetzi
GGCGGAGCCGACTCGAAAATCGGCCGAAATGTGCATTTCGTGCCGAGCCCTGTGGTAAAGGACTTTTCGACTCACAATTAATTCGTTCTACCTGCCCACGAGAGATTATGCGGTCATTGTTGGATACCTTGGTTCGTATTCAAAACGCGCTTTTATCTCTGAAATTCGATAATATGCGTAATGTAAAATATATAATAGTATGTTAACGCTCTAACATCGTTGTAAGCGCCTTCTAAATATGGACCCCAACTGTATTTACGTTCATATAATTTTTCTGTTGCTATAGCATACAGTATTAATTAATATTGACATTCGCCCACATAACATGTATGTTGCAAGATCTTTAAGGAGATGCAGGAGTGACCAAATTATGGACATTAGTCGTATAAAAATCTCCTTATTGAAATTGATGCTGCAGTGGACTTTACACTAAAATCGCACCTCCTAATTATGCTTCTACTTTAATCCGTAAAAGGATTTTTTATTCCGTTCAATCAATTCGAATATAAATCATATTTTGATATAACTCCAGCATACCCTTAAATAGTCCAGGAAAATTAAATTATTTGGAGACAAAATTGCTATAAAAGATTTATTTGCGGTAAGTTGTTCGAAATGGCGTATTATACAACATATACTAAAAGTCTTGACCGCTAGTCTACTTGGAAAACTTTCCAGCTTCAAAAAAACTGATCAAAAATGCGATTCTTCAAAAATATTTCTCGATAGTATTTATTTTATCGAAATAAAGGTCATTATAAGAAATAAGAGAGCTGCCAAAATTACAATTTCGTTTTTTTTTTCAGTACGATCAATGCTTTTCGTGATAGAATTTTTTTAAGAATGTTGTATTTTGGGGGAAAAAAATGTAAAAAGTGAAAGAGTAATTTTGAGAAAGAAATAATTTTTCGCACTTTTTTCATAAATATCTTGGATTCGGCTATCTTTACATACCTCTTATGAAAATTTAAGGTTACTGAATTCCCTATACACACACATACACACACACACACACACACAAAATCATTTTTTATTCATTCTTGTACGACCAATAGTTTCCGAGATACGATTTTAAGAATGTTTCCTCTTATTTTCAAACAAAACTAATTTTTTAACGGTTTTTGTAAATATCTCGGATTCGGCTACGTCTACGTAAAAAGTACTTGTCAAGTTAAGATTTTACGTTAAGAAATAAGTAATAATTGTAACCGTGTAAATGCTAAGCATATAAATATCAAGAACTCCATTATTCGATCAAGTTAGATGTTATAAATACAATACAAGATCTTAATTTTTAAATTTAATTATCTCAGATGTGACTGTGCGCCGAAACATTCCGACATTTACCACAATCACTGACATGTTAATAAATTGAACACAATAAGGCGCCGAAAAATTTTCGGACAATCCTACGTATGAAAATAATCC
>NW_017298512.1:32625-34140 GCF_001594075.2 Trachymyrmex cornetzi
ATTTACAGAAAAGGAGATTTCTTCCTTTAACAAAATAATTATATTAATATAAAACGCTATGTTCTATTTTAGATAATATTCTAGGAATTATAATTTCAATTGCAAATTTCTTAAAATTGTGACGTGATGGAACAATTTGAAAAATGGGTTTGTATTCAGCATCCAATAAACTAATATAGAAAATGACTATATAGTCTTGTTCTATAGCGGGATTCTCTAAGCGTCTTATCGATGATTGATGCATTCGTTAACTAACGACAGCCAATGGCCGGATAATCCTGGAAGAGAGTACGGCTGTCACCAATTAACGACACCGATAATTGTCGATGAAATGTTTAGAGAATCCCGCAATTGGTATTCGAAGAAAAGTCATTTTTATCAAACAATCCCAAGCAGCAAAGCAGGGCATTTTGACAAACTCAAAGTCAGATCGCCCTAATTAAGTAAAAAATTACCAATTCTCGACATAAAAAATATCTTAAAGGTCAAATATCGTTTGAAGTCTTGTATATAGGTTGAAAATTACGAAGTTTAAACCTACGAAATGCCTTCAAAGTTCAATGACTTTAAAGTTACACATTAGCTTACAAATGACCAAATTTTTATCAAACATCGACGTAAATTAGGATTGGTCGAACAGATTTTATAACCTATCAGAAGGTCGAATAGACGTAATTTCGCCTTATTTTGCTGGTTGGGAATATTATTGTTTATTTGTCTCATTATTCTGTGCATAAAAGTATTAATTAGATACAATTATCGAATAGTGAATTTACGATATTATAGACATGTGAATCTCTTAACGTCTTGGAGTTCTCAGAATCAGTCTTGCTAAGAAACGAAGATAGAAATTGATGGCAAAAAAGAATTTATTTTATAAATATGGCAACACTTTTCGATATGTCAATGCTCTTTTCTTTTTTAAAAAAATGACACTCTACAAACATTCGCAAACGACATACATGATCTCGTTCCCGTTTATTTACATTTAATATCGATAATCTATAATATGCTTTAAACATAATATTTCAATAGACATTTAAATCAAACTATAATATTTCATATTTTATGTCTAATGTACTACAATGAAAGTATAAAATATATCATTAAATGTTGATTTTTGATTATTTTACATTTTGATACTTTTATATATAGAATAACATGATTGTATTGTATAAAAGATCATACAATTTTGTTTAAAAAAAAATGACTTTGAGATATCCAAAAAACTTTCATTTCTAACAAAATATACACTATATTAAGTTTCCTTTGAAGTCATACATCTTTTGTACATAAGGAATTGTCCATATTACGTATTACATTAAAACTTCTCCGAAATGCAAACATTTTTTAAAGGCCTTAATCTTTATATAACCATGAAAAATTAATTTTTCTGAAAATTAATTCTACTATTATTTGTGCCTCATCAAGCTGTACAATTGTTATCTACGGTATTATTTTTTACAATCTAAAATAATAGAGTTTTAGAAGATAAATTAAACTAGGACCTTACAT
>NW_017298512.1:34438-36194 GCF_001594075.2 Trachymyrmex cornetzi
TTTTGTTCTGCTGTCACCATGCAATACTGTATTCAAGGAGAGAGGCCTATTACGCGTTCGATAATTGTGATAGCGCGCGAGACAAGTTCTAATAGTGGTCCCAGGTAGCAAGCTACGTCATTTTGAAGTCATTTTGACGTCAAATGACGTCATTTTGACGTCAGCTTGCTACCAGGGGTAGATCTTATATCACGAGGAATGGTCTCTCGCATCTTCGTTCTTGAAGAGGATATATGATTAAAGTTTTTAGAACGCGTTTTACTGATTAATCATAGTCAGGTAGCTATTAGTCGCGTCGGATGTTTAGTGATGAGCAATATGCTTTCGCCTTCTGTATTGTTGGTGCGTAATATTTTGTTTCGGTTAAATTCCAATATTTCGTGTTTCGAAATTTTGGTTCTGCGAGTATGAAATTATTTCAATGAATTCTGTGAAGAGTTCAAAACTTGTGAAACTCGTCACAGATTTTTCGTTTAATTTGCGAGACTAAGACAAAAATCTTTAACGAAATAGAGTAAAGCGGTGCAATTTCTAACACTTCAAAATGTTAGACTTATTACATTAAGTGATAAAAACCAATCTTACCGTCTAACGGATAGTTAAAATTGTGTAAAATCGTATGCAGACTAATGGCGCAATTGTATATCCACTAAGCTAGATAGTTGAACTATATTTCTTGGTGTAATCTGAGAGATAATCCATCTTGAAACTGTATCGCTTTAACTCTGTAGCTTCAAATAGATTTTCACAGAGAAACAACGACGAAATGAGCTCGCCTTTGCTGTTTAACGCGCTGAAAGGGACGAAAGATTAGAGAGAAGATTTACGTTCTGCTATTAAATTATTGTTCACAATCTTCGCTTCAATTTGTCATGTTATTATATTATTATTATTCGTTGACTGTACGTATTACTACTTACGTTGTGTTAATACCTGTTCGTGTTTTCTTTGTGTCTAGATTTTTTTACTTCTTTACCCTTTTTTCGTTCTGTTTTTTTTACTTTGCTTTAGTCGCTTTTCATCGTAGTGCGATTAAAGACCTTAGTGGCGGTATTGTGATATTAAGAATTACGAAGTGATTAAGAGAAAGAAGCATGTGATTACCGTTAGGGTTTAGATTAAAGACGCTCATATATAAAGTTTCCTTCGCGGGGTCGAGAGAAACGTAGTGATACCAAACCCTTCTGTTTTATCTTCACGCACAAGAGAGAAAAAGTACATTGAAATTGAAAACCTCTTCGTGGTATATACTTACAAAGGGTGGCGACGCTTTAACCGGTGAATCGAATATTTATATCAGAAAGTGAGGTTTTCTTTTACGAAATGAATTACAACAGGATGCGTACCGCAACGAGACTCAATGGAATTAGATTTAACTCGGGGTTTTTTGTGATAATGTGGAGCTGTCTCTTTCAAAATCGGCGAAGCAAAAAACCGATGCTGTTGTAATGAAATTCGCTGTTTAAGAAAAAAACTGTATGAAAAGATTTATTTGCATATATTTTATTTTATACGTTAAAATAAATTATAATTTTTATTGAAAAGGAATCTAATTTTTTTCATACGCTCTATAATACCATTTTAAAATTTGTTTCTTGTAATTTCGTTAGTAATGTGTACAATTAACTAATATTTTTTTACAGTAAAGGATTTCTGTTATATAACCTTATGTGTGTATTATATATATATATATAAAGTATATATATTATATATAACATAAAACATATATTACTTAATTCGCATCGGGTTATATTTT
>NW_017298512.1:37818-38148 GCF_001594075.2 Trachymyrmex cornetzi
GCCCATGTTGTCTTGAAACTGTTTCCAACTTTCGGCGTCGAAATAAATACCGTCAGCACTGTTTCCGCTCAATTTTACAAGAGGCTTGCAGATTCCTTCGTTCGTTCTTTGCAAACCCACATGAATCGTCTTCGTATGAGAGTTGTTGAGACCTTACGTTGTCGTAAACAGCATATGAAATCGTGTGTTTCTTCCCACGTCGTTGTTACGCGGCTTGAAAGAATTCGGGTTCGAGTACATTTGCTCGTTCGAATTATTGGCGACTTTTAAGCTGTCCATTATTCTTACTTCGCTGTAGCACCAAATGACACGAATAATCCAAGTTGGATG
>NW_017298512.1:39265-40480 GCF_001594075.2 Trachymyrmex cornetzi
GTTATGCATAAACTGGGGCACTGTGATAGTGTGATGACGCTAACAATCTCGCGACATATAGAAGTGCGTGAGTGTTTCAATCATGAGGAGGATGACGCTGGTGGTCATATTGATGAGTTTCGTCATAGGATCATCGGTAACACAGGAGTAGGAGTAGGTAAGCTGAGCTGAAACAAAATTATAAATTTAAAAAAAAGATTTATTATTATTATTATTAATTAAAAATTAAAATATTTATTTAGCGTCAAATCGTCAAGTGGCGCACATTAATCCCGTGCAGTTCGTGCGACGTGGGCGTCTGAGCCTGTGGCGACGACGACGTCACGCAGAGGATGAAGACGAGGTTGTTCCTGTGCGTAAGTTGGAAAAATAAATATATTGATCAAATGCTGAAAATTTCCTTTATTAAAAATATTTTAATTTTTTTCTAGGAAGAGCGCGAATCGAACCGCCGAATAATGCGCCGCCTCCACGCAATGGACAAAGCATCGCTCTCATCGAAATAGGTAAGATGATTTAAAAAATATTCTACTGTAAAATATAGTTCATATAATATTACCGCAATAAGAAGAAAATTAAAAACATTTCTATTTTAGATGATGATGATGATGATGTTGATGACGAGGATAATGGAGATTCGCAGCGATCAAGGAACTCGTCAATTACCATTATTTCAATATCGCGTAAGTTCAAAAAAATGGTTAACGAAACATAGAGTTAGTTCTGCAAAAAAAAAAAGAAAAATAACAGTGAAAATTACTTTTTAGCACGCGAAAATGAAGAAGAGGATGAAGAGGAGGAGGAAGAGGAGGAGGAAGACGAAGAAGAAGAAGAAGAAACTGACATTTATGACTATGAGGACGACGAAGACGCCGATGATATCATTGACGAGACGAACGAAGATGTTACCAATGATA
Source organism: Trachymyrmex cornetzi (assembly GCF_001594075.2). NCBI lineage: Eukaryota > Metazoa > Arthropoda > Insecta > Hymenoptera > Formicidae > Trachymyrmex > Trachymyrmex cornetzi. Next base: position 40,183 of record NW_017298512.1, read on the forward strand.
CCGGCGACGAGGAAATCGATGATATGGCTGACGAAATTTCGGAGACACAGGACGTGACGCAGGAAGTCGGAGAAGAGGAGGGCGACAATTACGTCGAAAGTAATAATATTTTATTGTTTACTTTTATCCCGTTGTTTCGAGAAATTTTTCTTAAACGTATATTTTCTCTATTAAAAGTTTCCTACTCACCGGTTTTACCGCAGTCGCCGGAATATTAGTGAGACTTCTCGAGCGAAAAAATATCCTCGGCTCACGATCATATGAAGCAGCTAAAGGTGAGTTACCTTACTTTTCTGTT
>NW_017298512.1:40624-42618 GCF_001594075.2 Trachymyrmex cornetzi
CGCCTTCACAAAGGGGAGATCGTCAACTAGCGTCATCCCCGCGACCCCGTCAGTCGACACCTACACCGTCGCCGTCGACACCACCGACACCTCGTCAGGCTCAAAATGAAGATCAGGAGCAGGATCATCAGCAACGATGTCGTCAGCACGAGGTCAATAATTTTATAGATTTGCGGGCGGAAAACTCGCGGCAATTTAGGAATTTCACGATTCTAGGAAGAGAGGCGACTTTAGCGATACGGCCGCCACTTGAAGGTAGCGATATCGCTCAATGGCTAGAAAACGCGTTTCGTGAAATTTGAACGTATGCGGTACATACGTGCGAACCGAGCGATTACGTCGGATTATCGTTTAAGTCGAGTGATCTAACGCGTGGTCCAGCGGGATTGTCGTTTCGTCCAGCACGCGATCTAATCCACGAGGACATATGGGGGCTCGTGAGTTCGTTGGCGCAATGTGCTGGAGGAATCGATATTGCGGAAAATTTCACGGTACGCGTTTTCAGAGTTGCGCTACCTACCGGTCGCGGACGTCAGTCCAATCGATTAACGCACGAAGACAGCCAAACGCTCGATTTTACAAATTGTCAATTCCGACAATTTATGTTTTCCCCGTTCGCTTGTAGCGGCACGCGTGCATTACGATCGCGGGCAATTACGCGTGGGGGAACTACATGAAAGATGGGAATCCGTGAGACATCAGCGTTCTTCTTTACAACGCGAGTTGGCTAAAGAATTAACGATTTCTGCGGGTATCACGATTCCCGAGGATGGATGCGGAATTCGTGAAATTGAGCAATTTCAACGGTTTCTCGCTGCGGAAAATATCGCGATAGTTATTTACAATTTTAGTACTTTTGGTCGCGGCGAGAATCCGTTGTACGACGGCTGCGCGTTACTCTCCTCTCTAGGTCGTGAACCTTCATTCCGTTTAAATATTATGTATTACGAGTGTTCGTGGCATTATCAGCCAATTTTAAACACGAAAGCCGCGGCCGGTTCTCGAGGGGGGTATTGCGTGGCGTGCAACACCGGGTATCGGAACGGTAGAGGGCATCGTTGAGCGAAAACATGTTCGCGATGTTACACGATTCCGTCGTGCGAGGATTCCGGCGCCGAGTTGGTTAGGTGCGATTCGTGTAATCGTACGTTCTTCGGAAATCCCTGTTTCGAGCGTCATCGTGCGGAAAGATCTCACGATGGAAAATCGGACGCAAGCGTTTGCAAATCCGTTAGAATTTGCAACGACTGCGGACGCTTCGTGAAATCGAATTCGCGTCACGACTGCGACGTTATCTTTTGTAAAATTTGTCGCTCGTTGCAAACTTCGAATCATTCTTGTTACATTCAGCCTCTTCGTTGTAAAGTCACAGTCGAAGACCCCGGAGAGGGGACGAGTGCTGGGACAATGCGAGAAGAGAACCAGGTAAACGACGAGAATGACGTCGAAAGTGCGAATGATACGCGAAGTAAAAAAGATCGCGTCGCATTCGTGTTCTATGACTTCAAAACCCAACAAGACGAGACGCTCGAAGGAACGGAGAACATAAAGATACACATACCGACTCTTTGCGTCGCGCAACAAATTTGCGAAACATGCGCGGAAATACAAGAAATGTCGACGCGATGTTGTTGGTGCGGGGTGCGTGAATTTGTTTTTCGCCATGATCCGGTAAAAGAATTTGTAGATTTCGCAACGCGAACGTCAAAATATTTTAACAAAATAATTTGTATCGCGCATAATGCGAAAGCGTTTGACGCTCAGTTTATCTTAAAATACATTGTAGAACAATCTGGCATAATTCAAGAGCCACGGATAATTTTGAACGGGACGAAAATTATCATGATGACGGTCGGTAACACGAAATTTATTGATAGCTCAAATTATATGCCGATGCGATTATCTGATTTACCTAAGGCTTTCGGACTGCAGGATACATCGGGTAAAGGCATCTTTCCTCATTTATTCAATAGAAAAGAGCATCAAGCATATAT
>NW_017298512.1:42769-43961 GCF_001594075.2 Trachymyrmex cornetzi
TCCTTCGACGGGCCTGCTTGGCTTTCAGGAAAATCTTTCTTGAACGCAGGAGCGTGTGTCCGTTCGTGGAATGCACACCTATCGCTTCTACGTGTATGAAAGTTTTTCGCAGAAACTTTTTACGCGGGAAAGAAATAGGAGTCATTCCAGTGGGTGGATACAGATATAGAGATAATCACTCGCGCAAAGCCGTGTAGTGGTTGGTGTGGATGGAGCGTGAGCTCAATCAACGGATAAGCCACGCGGGGCGAGGGCGCGAATTTCGGATTGCCGGTACGACCGTCGATGGATATTACGAAACTGATTTGGAGAACGAGACGCAACGTTACGTGTTACAATTTCACGGATGCTTTTGGCATGGGTGTCCATTATGCTTCCGAATAAATCGCGAGAGAAAACTCAGTTCTTCCACCGATCATGGCGATACGATTGACGCGCGCTACGAGCGAACTCTCGCGGCGACATGGCGTCTTCGACGACGGGGATACCTGGTGATGGAGAAATGGGAGTGCGATTTCGACCGAGAAATACGTGAGAATAATGAGATGCGCGATTTTCTTGAAAATGTTCAGATAATAAAGAACTCACCTCTCGATCCGCGCGACGCATTTTTCGGTGGCCGAACGGGGAATATAGCAACCCGATGCGATGTTGCGGGAACGGAGAAAATACGCTACATAGACGTAAATGTACTGAAAACGGGTGCTTTTCCGATCGGTCACCCAAAGATCTACATCGGAGAGGAATGATCCGAGTCAATCGGCGTAGCTCCTGATTTCGATTTCAACTCGCTCGAAGGACTCATTCGTTGTAAAGTACTCCCTCCGCGCGATCTCTTTCATCCGATACTCCCGTATCGCGTACGCGGCAAATTGTTGTTCGCGCTGTGTCCGAGTTGCTGCGAAACGTTCTCGCAAGCTGAGTGTACTCACAGTCTCGCCGAGCGTGAATTCGAGGGTACCTGGGTATCCTGTGAATTACACAAAGCCGTCGAGAAAGGTTATCGCGTGTCGGAAGTGAGAGAAATTTGACAATACAAGGTCACGCGATATGATCCTGATACGCGGCAGGGTGGATTGTTTACCGGATATATCAATAGTTTTTTGCAATTGAAGCAGGAAACTAGCGGATGGCCGAACGAATGCGTGGATGACGAAGCTAAGGAGCGATATCTTCGGGAATACGAGGAAAC
>NW_017298512.1:45104-46433 GCF_001594075.2 Trachymyrmex cornetzi
TTCTCTATTTTCCTTTTCCCTTTTTAAATCTAGTAACGAATAATAAGTAAAAATGATCTAATACCTAAAAACCGGAAAAGGTTCTTTTGTCTCTTAATCACCTCCCTACTAACGCTTTTCTTTTTTCGACGTAAGTTTTCCCTGAATGACGTCGCGTATAAGCTCCTCCCCTCTATGATGCACTTTCGGGATGACGTTCGCGCTTGGCGAGGCAATTAAACGCTATTCACAATTGTGAGCATCGACGCGGAAGTTAAGCTTGTATGCGTCGCACCGCGACGAGGTCAGCTCTTTGTTCGTCGCGGTGCTCTTTGCTAACGGGACCGCGCGGATGTAAGCTTACCCCCGCCGCGAGGGGGCCCCACCGTCGCGAGGGTCAGCTTATTTCCCCCCTCCAATCCTTAAATTTCGTTGCTTTCTCGTGATTATTAAGCGTCGTTTTTCTTTTTATTTTTGAAGTTATGAACGGGAAATCGAATTGATCGTTTCGCAAAATGGACGTACGCTGGAAACATCCCTGGACTTCGATCGTGTGCGGGCCGATCGGTTGCGGGAAAACGATTTTCGTAAAGAGTTTTCTCCGACATTTACCACTCATGTCCGACGTGAATTTTAAGAGAGTTTTATTTTATTACGCGGAGTGGCAAGAAGCCTATCGTCAGTTACAATTCGACTCTCGTGTAAAAGTGGACGAAGAACAGAGCAGGGGAAGCGACAGCGGTAAAGCGGCGATAAAGAAGAATATAATTGAATTTCGCGAGGGTTTACCTCGTCCGGAAGATTACTCGAACGATCCGTTTTCTCCAAAATTGGTGATAATCGATGATCTTATGAGAGAATCGTCGTCGAGCGACGCAATCGTTGATCTTTTTACTAAAGGCAGTCATCACAAGAATCTCAGCGTTATTCTTATCTTGCAGAATCTCTTCCATCAGGGCCGTAGACAGCGTGATATATCTCTCAATGCGAATTACATCGTAGTTTTCAAAAATCCACGTGATCGCGCTCAAATTCGTCATTTAGCGCGTCAAGTATATCCCGACGATCAGAAATTTCTAGAAGAGGCATACTACGACGCTACGTCGAGGCCTCACGGCTATTTGCTGCTCGATCTGAAACAATCAACTCCGGACGAGTATCGATTTCGAGCGTGTATTTTTCTCGAAGATACGACTCATTACGTCTACGCGTAGATCATTTTCGAACGGATTCGTATAAAAGACGAGCACGTGTGATAGTACCAGTCAGTCGTACGTTTTTTCTCGCGATGAAGACGAGTGACGAGAAATCGCACAGTGCGACGAAAATCGCCACACATTCGATCGGTAA
>NW_017298512.1:46528-47066 GCF_001594075.2 Trachymyrmex cornetzi
GTGTTTTTAATACACTCAAAGGTAACGTCTCGCTCGAACGTTGTGAAAAAAATCAGCTAACCAAATTCAAAACGCCTCTACGTCGTATCGTTGCAAAACGGTAATTGGAAAGATAAAAGAAAGCTGTTGGTGCAGCGAGGCGGATTTTTATATTATTGGTCCTATATTATCGACCTTATTATCGCTTATTATCGAAGGAACGAAATAGTGGGATAAAACGTTATGGAGAGGGCCAAAAAAATGGTTTTAATTTCGACGGAAAATCTCGAGAGAATGCAACATCAGCTACGTCAGAATCCGACATCATTCGCTGACGGAGAGTCAAAGGAAATCGTAGTACCGCAAAATTCGGATAACACAGCGAGCACTAATAGCACAGCGCAAACTCCCGGAACTCATCTATTATAACACGACTCGATGGGCCGTATTCTTAATTCTGACTGGCCACGCGACGAAAGTGAGAGATGGAAAATGTACAGAGAGACATTATGGCGATACCTACGATTTATCCAAGAAACGCGAAGGCAGAAAGACGTCC
>NW_017298512.1:47339-50344 GCF_001594075.2 Trachymyrmex cornetzi
AACTAGTTGGGACGAGCATGGAATCGTGACTATAGATGGCAACGTCGTGAAAGACTCGAATATCACTGACTTGATAAACGACGCGATGCGCGAGAGAAAAACTGTGAAAGCAGTAGGTAGAAATCAGTTCGCGCGATTACTCCGTGCGTTGAACGTACCTTCTGCGCTGGTGAGAAATAAAAGATTATTGTCCTCGCACGGTGTTGGTGTAAACAGCGTAAAACTTCGACCTCGGGCGAGTTCCACGCCTTTTATATCGAAAGCGCAAGTTCCACGCCGATTGTATCGACAGGAAAGAAAAAAACGTAAAAATTACGAACAAGAAATAGACGAAGAAAGTTCGATGATTCTTTCTCGTACACGAAAAACTGATACCCTCACATCTCTACAAACGGGAAAAAATCGGTTACTCGGTTGGAAAAAACTAAGATAATACGATGGCGTTTGAAAAATTATACTACGATCCGTCGCATAACGCGGGCTATTCGGCGGTGGATAATCTAACTCGTGCTGTTAAACCGAATTTCTCACGGGGAGAAGTCGTGCGCTGGCTCGAATCGCAAGACGCGTACACGTTGCACCGACCATTGCGTAGAAAATTTCCACGATTGCATTACAACGTAACGAACATCGACGATGTGTGGGAGGCAGATTTGATCGAACTCCGAAATCTAAAAAGTTACAACGACGGTTATTCCTATCTGTTAGTGATTATAGATGTACTAAGTAAATAAATATGGGTAGAACCGTTACGCGACAAAACGAGTAACTGCGCGATAAAAGCTTTTCAACGTGTACTAGCGAAAAGCGAAGGACGAGTACCCGTATACCTGCAAACGGACAAGGGTAAAGAATTTATCGCGCAATCAATGCAGAAATTTCTTAAAGAAAACAACATTCGTTTTCGAGTAACGCGCAATCCAGACGTCAAAGCCGCCATCGTCGAGCGCTTCAACAGAACACTGAAGGAACGAATGTGGTGTTATTTTACGCATAAAAATACGCGACGCTACATCGATGTTCTGCAGGACATTGTACACGCTTACAATCACACGCGTCACTCGTCCACGAGAATGCAACCTGCGGTAGTAACGAGAGAAAACGCACGTATCGCTCGTGAAAATATAGCTCGTCGTTGGAAAAACGAAACGTTAAAGAAACGGGTGCGAAAGGTTAAATATCGCGTCGGAGATCACGTTCGTATCAGTAGAGCGAAAGGTGCCTTCGAGAAAGGATACGAGGCTAAGTGGAGCGAGGAGATATTTCAAATTTACCGTGTTCTCGATTGGCGAAACCCTCGCGTGTACGAACTGCGAGATTTAGCAGGCGAAGTCATAGACGGTATTTTTTATGAGCAAGAATTAGCTCGAGTTGAGAAAAACGTAGAGGAAGAACAGTTTATCGTCGATCGCGTGATAAAGAGTAAAGGACGAGGAGCTAATAAGCAAGTGCTTGTTAGTTGGCGAGGTTATCCCAGTAAGTTTGATAGTTGGATTCCGGCTTCGAGTTTAATTTCTCTTCGCGATGGAGGAGGAACAATTTCTTCTGGTACTTCCGAGTAACAGCAGTATGCCTCATTTTTCGGATAACACAACTTCGTCCTTCATCACGGAATTACCTCACTCTATCGTGTTACACGGACAATGGGAGGTTGCGATAACCGAGATTCAATTTCCCTGTACCTTTTTACACATACGTCATGAGGAAAATGTGATCAGATTCGTCGATGTTAAACCCGATGAGGGGACGAAAGGTGCGTTTACGGCGAAAGAAGTTGCATTTCCAAATGGAATTTACAACGATATCTATGAGCTTATCGATGCGATTAATACCGCGTGTAAAGAGGCCGAATCGCATTTTTATTTTGAACTGCAAAAAGCGTCTGGCGGTAAAGTCGTGATAAGTATTAACTGCGACGAGAAATGCCAAATGCTACATCATATAAACTTTTCCGATAATCTTCTACGAATGCTAGGTTTTTCATCAGCAATTTCCGCAAATAATTATCCACTTTATCCCAAGCTCGCGGTACGTAAATTCCAATGAAACGGAAGAGAAAACTTTTCTTACTCACGGATTTAATAAGGAGACGGGAAAACGACTTGCAGACCTTTACTGGAGTACCGAACCCTATAGTTTGTGGCGCGGTATCCCCGATAAAATGTTCGTTTATTGCGATATTTGTGAGCCTTATGTAACAGGTGATGTACTTACTCCTCTTCTCAGGATAATTCCGGTCGAGATACGCAACCATAATTACACATTTGGTGCAAATTTGGTGAAGCATTTCTCATTTCCAAATTATATCCCATTGCGACGAACGAATTTCAGAACGATCGAAATAGATATAAGAGATCATCTTGGAAAAAAAATTCCATTCGAATTCGGAACGCTGACAGTGACGCTGCACTTTAAACGTAAGCAATAACTTTTCTTTCGTATACGCGAGCGTGTCGGTATAGCGACAGTCTTTAGTTAGAAACTAGCTATGGAGTATGAGGAGTATTTTGATGCGCGGAACATGGTTGGCCGAGGTGGAATTCCGCGTGTTTTCGTCGGTTCGCCCTATCAACGCGGACATGGAATGGGAAGCTCTCTCGGTGGTCTATTCAGAAAAATATTACCTTACCTAGGTAAAGGTGCACGTGCCGTCGGAAAAGAAGCTTTACGTGCGGGAATTAACGTAATAGAAGACGTCGAAAATAATAAGCCGTTGAAGGAAGCGGTCAAAAGTCGGCTCGCGGAATCTAAGGGTAATCTGAAGAGAAAAGCCAAAGAAAATATAAGTTCCCTGATGAGGAGTTCGGGATATAAAGTATCCGCAAAGTCCGCAGCACTTCAGTTTCCATTCGGAGGTCGGAATAGTCGTATCGCGCTTCGTAAACGACGTCGGGCGGTAAAAAAACATCATCGAGGAGTAGCACAGGGAAGAAGAGCAAAAAAGTGACGAAGAAGAAAAAGAAAATTCGCGCTGCAGGAAGAAAAACCAAAAAACCATCCACTAG
>NW_017298512.1:52196-52508 GCF_001594075.2 Trachymyrmex cornetzi
CTTCCTTCAGAAAATTGCAGCGAAAGCGACGTCGAGAGCGAAAAAACAAACAGCGGAAATTTTTCAATTAAGTTTAAAAATCAGAAAAACGATATATTTTGCAACATCGAGGCGTGGAGAAAAAATATCGTGACAGAAAAGGCGAACCAAAACGGAGGACGAACAAGCGACAGCCGAAGAGAAAAAAGATCTTTCAAAATTCGACTCGACGACTGATAGAGATAAAACTAACACTAGCTTTTCGCAAACGTCTAGTATTTTTGAGAACTCTACAACGCACGTACTGGCAAAAGAGGTAAATTCTGAATTTAC
>NW_017298512.1:53322-53630 GCF_001594075.2 Trachymyrmex cornetzi
TTATCCACTAAACCGAGTAAATCATCCCAGCTCTGTTACAATCAGTCACGAACTTGTCCATTCCTGTTTTCCTCCTGTGCTTCCAGACAAAAAAATCGGCCACACAGCATTAAATAATAAAAAAAAATGCGATAAAGGAAGACTCTCTTCGTTGTGTCTAAGCAGGACGCCGAGATGCGAAAGAAACAAAGGACCATAAATCATACCCGCATTCCTCTTTGAAGAGGAAGCCTGAACCTTTCTCCCTTTTTTCCCCCTGGCAAAAACCTGTCTCGGGGTCCTATTGTCTCCACCTCCATCATTTTCTC
>NW_017298512.1:53661-54105 GCF_001594075.2 Trachymyrmex cornetzi
CTCTCTCTCTCTCTCTCTCTCTCTCTCTCTCTCTCTCTCTCTCTCTCTCAACGCGCCCTCTCCCTCACCAATCGTAGCGTGGGTAGCTTTGGAGCGAACCAATCGAAACGCGCCATTTACCTCATTACTCCATCCTCGTGTCACCAAGCAGCCAGAGCGCTCCCTTTTTCCAGACAGGCCCTTCTAGTCGTCTAGGGGGGGAGGGGAGGGGGGATTTGCTTTGACGTCTAGGGGGGAAGAGGGGGTTTGTTTTGACGTCTAGGAGTGGAGTGGTGGGGGTTTGTTTTGGCGCCAGGGGTGGAGTGGTGGGGGTTTGTTTTGACGCTCCGTGGCTGTCCATATACTACTCATTTATGACTTTTGATTACAATTTCAAGATAAAGTTAATCTTTTTTAACAAAAACATTTTAAATATCACAAAAGAGTCATTTTTGCATATTAAAC
>NW_017298512.1:54390-59792 GCF_001594075.2 Trachymyrmex cornetzi
CCGCCATGGCCTCTCTCAGGTTTCTCTCTGGCAGGGGCCATATTAGTTCGGTGAGTTGTTCGGCTGTGACGCGTTCAACTCGAGGTTCTCTGTAATTATTCAATTTTGGATATTTCGGCAGACTTCGCCTCGCTTTTTGTTTTTTGGCAGTGTTCGCGGTTCTGGACGGGTGGCACCCGTCTCAAGTTGGACACGGCTCAATTGGACACGAGTTACTCATAGCGTTTGAGACTACAAAGCTCCTAAGCACCGGTCGCTGTGATTGGTGGTGTCCAATTGAGCCGTGGTCAATCGGGATCACCCCTTCTGGACGTCCCGGTCGTTCGTCTTGATGCACGTCCGAGCGGTGCCGCGGTGCAGTGACGACACCGTACACGCGCGTAGATGTCCGCGGTGTTCGGCCATTTTTCTGCGGAAATTGTGCTCCATGTAATATTAGAAGATCAAAACAGACAGAACAAAACGCGCGGAAACGCGGAAATTTAGTAAAATTTTAATAATTTTGTCTTCCTCGTTTCCGCGCTCCATGTAATCGCACCTTTGGTACGTTTCCACTGAGCGCGTCACGCGTCGCGTCGTCGAAGGAGAGAAAGTGAGGGATTGTGTATTCTGTCGTTTTTCAAGGTTACGACAAGAGAAATCAAAAATCGGTAAAATAATAAGTATGTTTGTGTGTTTGAAACTGACAACTGGCGAAAAACTAATAGTTTCGTCAGAAAACATTTCACGGTTCGACGAAAAGAATATTCTGCATAATAAACTGTACAAAATAAAATGTGAAGGACGAAAACCAAAGGAGGGATCAGTGGTGTGTTATCATGGTAAGAATGCAATCATGAAATAATAATAAAATTGTCTTTAGTCCGCTGAGCCTACAATGAGTCGATAATCGGAAATTCTTAATCTTAACCAATGCGTTTTAGTAAAAAATTTAATTTGAACACTAAAAAAAAAGTCGTAAACGTGTTAAGTTAAAAAAAATGTGCTTTTTTACTTAAAAAAATAATTTTTTAAATTTATGGTATTTTCAAATACGATTTTAACCTAGTACTCTTGAGATAATGTTCTTTAAAAAAAAATATATAATACAATAGTATGGTTACACGCTTTTTAAGAAGGTATTTATTTTGAAGGTAGAAGATAGTCGTTCTTTAGGTGTAAAAAGGTAAACAGGTAAGAGCCCTTCCGAACTCAGGAAGGTTTTAGAATCTAGCGTGAGAAAGATGCTCGGGTCATTTTGACCCCAGAAGGACCACGAAGGGTTCCTATAAATAGAAATGACTACAATTTTTTGCATTATCCACAAATCGTTAATTGTACATAAGTTGTTTTTGGCTCGTATATGTTCCCTGTTTTGAGTGTATAATACAAATAACCGATTGTTTCTTTGACACAAAATGAACATGACCTTATATTGGACATTAGGAACAAACATTTCTTATTTTCTTTAATTAAAGTAGATTTTCTGTACGCTCGAGTTGCAGAATTTGTAAGCATCGGATAAAAACGAAAGAAATTTAATAGTTTTCCTTTTTTCGATTTTTTAAAGCAAAAATCTCTTTGTGTAATATGTACAATCTTTCCCCCTCAAAAAAATTAATACACAAAATTAATACAATTTATTCAGCATTAAAAAATAAACATGTAGTGTGAATGCACCAATAAAGGATCATTTAAAAAATTATTATATTACGTATTGTCATTATATGTTGATTGGTAATGAAAAACAATTTTGCTGTACATTCTTTGCAGAGAATAAAGATACTTTGAAAGAAATACTTCGTAATCAGCGTTGTGCAGGCATTCCACCATCTCGTTTGGATTCGGCTTCCGATTTAACGGAGTCAGAAGACAATTATAGACAAAACAATAAAAAAGCAACTTGAAAATAAGTTTTGTTGCGCCAATTGGAAAGATTACTTTTCATACGTAGCACGCTGCAGTAGCAAAATGTCGTGTGATTTAAATTTTCGGGAACAGATTGAAAGTGAAAGTCACTTCGAGAAAAATGTCGTGAAAAGTATTTAAAAAATCTAATGTTAACTTTTACAATACTGTACATTGTTCAACATGCAAGTTTCACATGTTGCATACAGTTTTTTCCTTCATTTTCATAACCTTATTATGCTTTATACAATAATTTGTGTTTCTAGGAAATAAACGTTACCAATGAACGTAAAGACATTTTACAGCGGAAATGAAAGAAATTGTCACAACGGCAGTATACATCACAAAAGATATATGAAAATGCATAGACATAGCATTCTAAGAGTAGGGATAGTCTGCATATAGAAAAGAATGCACTTATTTTTTGGTAAAGTTCTCTCTTGTTTCGCGCATATGTCTATTCTAAAAGAGGGGATCGAAAAAGGGAAACGAGGAATTGAAAGGAATTGAAACGAGGCATTGGTCGACGTCCTTAATTGAGCTTTGATTAATAAGTGCTAGGACTATCGTATGTGTTTCTCCCACCATATATATAATTTCAATTTCTCGTTTTCCTCTTTCGATTCCCTCTTTCAGGGTAGACGCATGCGCGAAACGAGAGAGAACGCACTTTATCAAAATAAGTACATCCTTTTTTATATGTGGACTACCCTCACTCCTCAAATTTCAGACAATGCGTAGTCTAGGGCCAATATTCATAGTCAATTCTTAAGGCCGCAGCACAGACTCTTGCATAACGCATAATGCATAGTGCATAAGTGAATCAACTAATTAGAAGCTTTCCTTTCCTCTCATTCCACGGAAAAGAAGAATTTCGATTGGTTGATTCCATTATGCACTATGTATTATGCGTTATGCAAGAGTGTGTGCTGAGGCCATTATATTCAAGACCGTCTTAAGTTCAGCCTTGAGGTCTCACAAACCAATCAGAAGGCTGTATTAGCGTCTTAAGATATTGCTTAAGATGGTTTTGAAATAAGAACCGACTATGAATACCGGCCTAGATATATTATGTCTATGCCAAAGTGTTTACTTAATTTTCTCAGTTGATTTCTTATTGATAATTTTTGCACAAATTTTAGTAATATATGTAGTCGATGATAAACAAAATATGGCAGATAAAAACTTTAAAGCTCCTAAGAAAAAATCGTACAAATTAGCTTTAACGCCAAATTATAGTAAAGCCTTGGTGTCTCCAAGAACGTATCGGTTATGGGAACAATTATATGCTTCTTTGAGAAAACATACAGTACAAACAGATTGTGAGGGTGATGTAAGCAGGGTTGGGAAGAAACGCGTTACTTGTAACGTTGTTATTGTTTTCGTTACTTATTTCCGGCAACTATCATTACCTTTTTCTGTCTATATTATAGACAGAATAAATATGTAATAACGAATTCAGCCGTTACTTTTATCGTTACTTTAATCCCTTATTATTTTTATAACTATTTAATAGATCGCATTATTGTTCTAATAACTTAAAAGATTAAAATCATAGAATAAAAGGGCTTAGAAGTCAGCGCAGAAGACTGCGCAAAAAATATTCAAATAAAAATTTTTTTAATTCTCTTAGTCACATTTTAAAATAAACACTCCTATGATATTTATAATTTGCGATGAGGATGGTTCGAATTAGAACCGAAACGTATGAGTGTTTATTTTAAAATGTGACTAAGAGAATTAAAAAAATATTTATTTTTGAATATTTTTTGCGCACTGTCTTCCGCGCTGACTCTTAAGCCCTTTTATTCTATGATTTTAATCTTTTAAGTTATTAGAAGTCTTTTAAGTTATTGAGAGTTTCGTGTGACACTTCGTGCTGTTAACATCTCTGCTCGCCGCTTCACTCCGATTTCGACTTTTTGCTCGATTTACTGTGTTCTCTCTTGTAAAAAGTTTTACTTTTACTTATTTGCTTGCTGTACATTTTTCGTCTTGTAGGTGGTGATTATTTTAATATTATACAAAAGTAACGATGAAGTAACGAATCGTTCTTTTTCAAATAATGTAGTAACGATAACATTACTTTTTAAAATAAGTAACGTGTTACTGTTGTAAGTTACAAAAAATAGCTGTCATTTAATCATAATGCATTACTTTTTTAAAATAACTCTGGATATAAGCGAATGTGATACCGAGACCGTGTTATCGTCACAAACGGATAGCGAAATTTTGTATAGTTCTCATGGCAATGATGGTTTAAAGCTCAGACACATGGATGTTGAGAATATTAATGTTTGACATAATGTCGAGGATACAGCAAATAAGTACGAAGAAGTTAATGAACATGACATCCCAAAAGAAAATCACTCATCAGAAGACAACTCTTCTCATTTGGAGAATGAAGATATGGATTTCGAAGATTATCTTGATTATGAAAACAATTTTAACAATGATAGTGAAAATAATCTATTAAATAACGAATTCAGTCACGATTTCGTAAACGATAATCTCGTAATGATTGATAAAGCTGGTTTAACAGTATCTGATGTAATGTTAATGATAGTCGGATATTGCCAACGGTTTAACTCCACTAACGAAGGAAAGAAAGCTCTCATTGAACTTATAAAAATTTTAGCTGGTCCAAAGTTTGATAAGTGGAACATAAGCATGTACAAGCTATCGAAAGTATGTGATCCACCCAAAAATAAAATTAGTTTGAACTTTTATTGCACTACTTGTTTCAGGAATCTTTCCATAATATCCTTACAGAAGAACATGGGAAAAATTGCGTCAACATGTTTGAAATATCGTAAAGAATATACTCTCAGCTCAAGCAGTGATAATTATTTTATAACTATTGATATGGAATATCAAATTCAACAATTGTTGAACCGTACGGAAATTAAAAAATCTTTATTGAAAAATAAAAAAAATATACACGCAGAAAACAACGATAATTGTGATATCATACGAGATATACATGATAGTGATTTATATAAAAATGTACAAAAAATTGTTCCAGGATCACTAAGTTATGATTTCAGTACTGTTGTTACGTCCTGAGTCGCGTGTTTAATTTTAAAGCGGTCTCGAGGCGCTACATAAAATCGTGGGAGCGCGAGTTCGCGGGGCGCGCGGGGCGAAGCCTTGACTTCGGGTGAGATTCGTTTTTCGGCGTGTGTTTACGCGTTGAGGCAGGCTGCTGTCACCAGTGCCTTTGTAAAGGCACGAATTGAATTATTATTTTGTTCGCGAGATATCTCTTATTATATCTAACACTTTTTAAGCTTCCGTATTCCCTTATTATGCACAGGAAGAAATAAAAACAGAGAGTTTAGAGGAATTGTCAGATAAAGCGCCTGTGGTACACGAAGGTGTACGAGGAATTAACGAAGATATAAAAATCTCTTTCCTGTGGGCAGCTGCGATATTTTCATCACACCCTTCGCTCTATCCACGCTCTCTGTTTCCTGTGCGGGAAAGGGAGCAGGGAAGGATAGTAAAAGGCCTTA
>NW_017298512.1:59889-60239 GCF_001594075.2 Trachymyrmex cornetzi
CCGCGGACTTCGCGCCCACCCCGAAACGCGTCGCGGTGCTGTAACGCGGGCAAGATGTTAGTTTATGAAAAAGAAAAGAAATAATAATAAAAAAAGTAAATTTACCTTCACACCCTCTTCCTTCTCCTTCACCCTCTTTCGTCTCCTCTTCCTTCTCTTTCTATTCATCCTCGTCTTCCTGTACTTCCTCTTCTTGCTGAGATGCAAGGAAGTGTAGGAACTCCTCGCCCCATAGGTCACCGAGTTTCACGAGGAACTCGTGACATTCTTCCATTGTTACATTATTAAAATTAAACAGACCATCCGCGACCTCCTCCTCCTCCCCCCTCCCCTCTCCCCCCTCCCCTCTC
>NW_017298512.1:60470-62582 GCF_001594075.2 Trachymyrmex cornetzi
ATAACGTTCGAAGATTACACGCGGTGTTTGAACGAAGAGATCGAAATGACTCGCCAGCAATCGTATATACGTTCTAAATTACACGAGGTATACACGATATCCGAATCAAAAATCGCTCTGAGTCCATACGACGACAAACGATACGTAGTACCTGACTCGACGAAAACGTTACCATGGGGGCATTGCCGGATACCTTCATAATATATGTATCATATTTTTTATATTATGTTTCTTTTTTTAAATTCTTTATATGTATTATTATTATTATTATTTTAATTTACATTTTATGTATATCTTTTTTACATTCATATACATATAATATATGTTACTATTATGTATTACTATCATTATAATTTACACCTCATATATGTGTAAAAAAAAAACCTCGTGTAATTTAGAACGTATACACGATTGCCGGCTAGTCATTTCGATCTCTTCGTTCAAACACCGCGTGTAATCTTCGAACGTTATCGTTCGCGCTATGACGTTACTCTTTACGTCTTTCGCTTTTTTAGCGTCCTTCTTGCCGTCCACCCTCACTGCGTACATCTTCGCTCTGAGTCCAACTAATTCAGTCATTATCGCACCATTGTTCTCGTCCTTCATCAGCCCGGGTACCTTTTTATTCGTGAGAGGCATACCGTACGCGTTGTCCTCTGGATTGTGTCGAATTTAGCGATATCGCGTTTCATAATCTCGTAAGCATCGTCGCATTCTATACGGTAAATGAGACTGTCCGTGTCGGTGTATATAATTTGACACTTGTCGCGATACATCGGTGACATGTACTCGTGGTGAAATTCGTACAAGCAGACTTTCGATATGCCAAGTATGCACATACCCACGTAAATTGGCTTGTTGATCTTCACCTCGAGTTTACGCATTTCGACGGCTATCAAATTCTCCGCAAATACGCTGCGGCTGTGAAAATTCGGTTTTGCGATCATTGCCTCCGCGCCGTATCGTCCGTCCCATTTCGTTACTAATTTTACGTGGTTGCGCACATTCTCCATGGTCTTGCCGAATACCGCGTTGTTCATTAATTTATATAAATTTTTTTCAAAATCGTTCTTTGCTACAGTTCTAAATTGTGTATTCAGTTCGATGTAATCGCGGAGCCATGGAGATTGAGCGAATTGTAGCACCCGGTGGATCTTTGTCACGTGGAGCCCGTGACGAGTACATTGCTGCAGGTTGCGGTAGTGGATGCCGTAACGCTTCTTATCGTACAGCGTCGCGAGAAGTTTATCTTCGCGCTTGCCGGGCGGCTTATCGCGCGTTGGGCAGAAAGGTAGGTCAATGTGTCGGTCGTGCAGCTGTTGTGAATACTCGAGATCGACCTCGAGAATATAACCGGTAGGCGAATCCGGAGCGATCGCACTCACGTCAAAGTCGCAACGTCTTCGACCCATCGAAATTCGGCGTACGGTAACGGCTGACACATCGCCCATCCGTACAGATTATTCACGTCGTAGTACATAAGGTATGATGATGGTTTCGATGGGTCATACGAACATATGTACTTGTTATTAACCTGTGCGCATCTGCCGGAACATTGACTGAGGCCACCACGTATACCACGCTCGATGAACATGATCATGTCAATGTCGGTGAGCAACTCAAATCTTACACGCGTATGTTTCAGCATGGCGTCCCACGTGAAACCTGGCAACGTATAGTAATGCGCGGGATCGAGGCTATAACTCGCGACGCAACTATTGCGGAAATTTTCGAAAATGTCTGCTAATAACAAGACATCGGTTTTTAAGTACAGATCGCTGTACTCGCCGAGCGTTCGGATGGAGAATCGCTGCCATACGTTCACGGCGTGAGCGTAATCGCTCCCGGATACTGTATCGCCCGTCAATGAACTGTAAAATGATTCTCGCGGTGGTAAGCGCTTGTCGTGCACGTTGTCAACGCAGTCAACGTACTCGTACGGAAAGATACCTTTACGAGTCAGCAAATCAAACTCTTCGTCCGACAACGAAATTCGGAACGTACAATTTTTAATTTATCCTTGTCGAGATACGACGCCAATTTTTCTAAACTTGATGCTAGAAATTTGGAGGAATCGATAAATCGTAATTTTACACAATTTTTCTGATAATT
>NW_017298512.1:63880-64199 GCF_001594075.2 Trachymyrmex cornetzi
TTGCATGGTTCTTGCAGGTACAGCATGTTGACGTGCTTCTCCTTCTTGTCGCCTGTGAGTCGCAGAGGAAGGACCTGCCCATTTTCAATGCCGTATACATTGATCGACACCGCGTTTAAGCGTTCGAATTTCGGAATGTTTTTTAGAGTCATTGGAAACTCGATACCCGCGAGATTTAACACTGTAGTGTAATGCGGGTACGACGATTTTCTATCTGCATTTCTTTCAGCTGGATACAGAGCGGCTACCACCGATCACGCGAAGCACGCATTGTCCATGGATTTCACACTGACCACCGCTCGTTTCATCGCTATGTCTC
>NW_017298512.1:64477-66554 GCF_001594075.2 Trachymyrmex cornetzi
CGCACTCGCTCCAGCACTACATCGCCAGCGTCTTCGAGAAATCGGCGAGGCTCGACGTGATTATAGTTTATCACTGCGCCTGTCGTTATACGGCTCTCGAACGTTGTTTCGATTTCACGCCATCGAAGTCCGTACCCGGCGCCCACATGCATGAATCTTCCGCGCACCGAATCCTTCAAACTCTCGAGTCTCGCGATCCTCGCCACCACGGATTGTCTGTGTCCAACGGCGAGGCACGGACACTTGGTACGACTCTGCTCTTCCAAAAATTCTATTAGTTCGTCGCATCGTTGTTCCCATGTGACGTACTCTTTTCTAGTATTCAGCTGGGCCGCTTCCTCTACCAAATCACCCTCCATGTTATCGCTTGCGTTAACTAATGACGCGGCGCATCTAAATCTTCTCATTTTATACCATTTACTTGGTCACGTGATATTTGTATCATATTACATTGATAGTCACCGTTCGAACGTGTTGTGACATGTCGCGGCATGTCCTTGAAAAGTCTTTGATTACGATAAATCTAATAAAGCCATCGACGCTTACGAAATTACAAACGTCGCATTTTTGTTGTATTAAATTACATTGATGTTATCGCGAGACGTGTTAAATAACATACGATGTGGTAAACACCTAGCGTAAGATTTATGAAAAATTCAAATGTTAAATGTGAATTATTAGTTACACTATGGATGATAATATATAGTGTATGGAAAATAAACGAATATTTAAACTGTATGTCACAGCGTTTGAAATTAATCATTCCTTCCGTCTGCGATATTTATTCCTTCTTTTCCTTCCTACTTTCTTCGTGGTATTATATTACATGCCAGCAGCATCATCGCGATCAATGACATCGTCGCGTCTGATAATATCGCTGCGCTCGCTTTAAAAGCATATTATAATATAATCAACTAAGTACAATAGAAATAAAAAAAAAATATATATATGTATATATTTTGCGTATGAGAATAAGTAAAAGGGATTACATAGGAAGCTGCAATGAGAGAAATGATCGTAAGTATAGAATGCACATTAGTCGCAACGGGCGGCATAATGTATCGAGAGAAAGATGTTGGTATATGAGATAGCGCGCACGCGGTAGTGCTGCTTAATATCTCAATGCGTATAATGGTAACATTTGATAGCCGGATTGAAATATTTACAAGATGCTGCGAAACGAATACAAGGATAACTTTATAAGCGTTGGATAGCTAGCTGTCAGAATTTGCACGATGAACGATGTTACGCTCGTATTCTTCGTCCGTACATATGACGATGACCGAAACGATGCTACGACGAATGTTCGCGTTTTTCAGATGTATCGATGTAACGTTCGAACGATTAGTTCGACTCGTCGATACGGTTGATGTCAAGTATACGCGATTCTCCAACATCGCGTCCGAAGACGCTATACGCGACAGCTACGTCTTTAACAAGTATCAGCTCGTCGATTGCGAGCTATTGGCTTCAGTTTTTAATATACAAGAAGAAAAATCCGATGTAATAATATGTGAATAAAAATTTTGTCGTTCACATAATTATATGTGTACTTTCTTTACTTCCCATCCGTCCTATGTCTCGACGCGCTCCGTTTATATAAACATCTACCTACACTTCTCTTAACGCGCCGCGTCACGAATCATATACGTATGTATGTGCGTACAAACGTATGCATGTATATGTATGAACGCGTATGTATGAATGCATATGTATACACGTATGTATAAGAAAAATAGAAAAAAAGGAATAACTGGTGTGAAAATACATGTGCGCAAAATTTTCATAGGTTACAATCATTCGTTTTATTTAAATCGTTCGTTTTATTTAAATCATTCGTTTTATTTAAATCATTATGCACACTACTTAGCAGTGTTGCAATGCATCGCGATCTTTAGGCTACATTATAAAGAGTACGAGGTGTGATCAAAAGTAAGGTGACTTTTTGAATTTCGCGCGCTCTGTAAACTCTAATTTCAAAAATTTTTTTTTTGTTGTGTTGGTACACTCGTCACGATCATATGTTCACAGTTTTGACTATATAGCATGTGTTGTTTTTATGTGAGAGGCATAAAGG
>NW_017298512.1:69591-70712 GCF_001594075.2 Trachymyrmex cornetzi
TCTAGAGCGCGAAAAAATGGGCATATTTTATGAATTTTTTGTGACTCAACAAAAGGATCAACCGAAAATCTGTGAAATAGGTTTTATAATATAGGTTTTAAAGAACAAATACAAATTTTTTTTTTATGTTAATTAATTTCAAAATGGCGGCTGTCCAGCATTTCTCCGAAGACGCCTTTTTTTCAGTAGGTCCATGGCCGAAGACGTAACCTCCTTAATTTTGGTCCTGGAACAAAAAATAAAATTTTTTTAGTTTCTATATAACAACAGCAAGAGACGTACGTAGGATTTTTTCGATATTTTGTTTTTTCGCGAAATGGTGCACGTTTGAATAAAAAGTTAAAATTTTCACTATAAAAAACGACATAAAATTGTTGATTACAAGAAAACTATGCAATATAAAAAAAAAATCCTACGTACGTCTCCGGAGAAAGGTATTTCGAATGTACTGTCAAAATTTCGTATGGATCGGTGAAGATTTCCTCGAGTTATGTCTTCGGCCAGTTCAAAAAAAGTGATTTCGAGAAAAACGCGTTTAAAGTTGTAAGTACTATAAAATCATATTAAATTCGTATATACCTTTAATCTGCGATGCCTGCGCCGTACAATTGTCCTTCTACATCACCTCTTCGGCTTCTTTTTCCTTTCGGAAAGCTTTGCATGCAATTGCATGCGGGCTTCTTTTGCGCCGACACTGAGTGATTGTTCCGCTTTCTTGATACGGTTCGCATCTATCTTCGTGCACACATTGTAACTATTTGGTCCAATTTTCATCTTCATGACATCGAATATGTGCAAAATTGATCTTAGTCCATCGTTGAAGACACATGAAGCAATACTTGTAGCAATATCCACTATCACTTTGCCAGAATTCATAAAAGCGTCGTGAAAAGAGCGTCCTTTTCAACGGTCGACTTTCGGTACTAACGCTTCACACATTTTCTACACATATATATTACTATTAGAGACCCCTATACACATTCCGGGACATTCGTATATTCTAAATTCATCGGAGGGCAATCCCTGCTCTGGACTACCGGTATACCTGCACCCGTACCCAAAAATTACAGCGCGCGCCGGGATCATAAAAGGCGCTCGGGGCATACCTGAGAGCCGCTGCC
>NW_017298512.1:71158-71382 GCF_001594075.2 Trachymyrmex cornetzi
ATTTTTATGCAATGAAACCTAAGTATACGTATATCTTATTGAAGGATCTTCCTATTTCAATCCAAATGATTTAAATTCCTTCTAAATGAAATTATTATACCACAATTCATTCATAGATATTTTCTCTTCCAACTGAAGTGGTGGTTATTATTTAATTCTCCTTTTTCAAAACACAAAATTGCATTACCTTGCTCAATTTAAGTGTTATCACAAAAAATTTAAGA
>NW_017298512.1:74977-78607 GCF_001594075.2 Trachymyrmex cornetzi
CGGTTCAGCCGCTATATGAGATCTGATAACCTTGATCGGCCGCAACGCTTCAGTTCGCGTAAAGGAGGCACGGCAGTGTCGCTACGCACAGCTTAGCGCCGAGACACTACCAGTGTCTCCAGATGTTTTTGTCCACGTGCTATTGCGAAATTCTCTGGAGTGTGCCGATCTTCTAATTAGTAATTTACTTTGTTGTTGATTAGATTTTCTTTAATTAGAACGCGTTGTCTTGTTGCGGGGATCGCGATACTCTTATGGCTTGCTCGGCTGCCGCGTGCTGCAATCCTGCACGGCGGAGCTTGCATATTCCTTATGTGCGTTTTTTCATTATAAGGTTTGGTATAGCCTAGCTGTTTTTCGCTCGTCGTGCGCGTGGAATTCTAATGTTTGTTTAGGGCCTTCTTTCGTCTGTGCATGCTCCAATTCGAGTTATAATAATTTTATTCTTATTCTGGGGCCTTTATGGCCGGTGGGTGCATTCAGGTTTGCGCGACAATGCATTGCGTTGGCGTTATGCGTTTTTATTGGTTTTCCGCAGGTCTGCGGTTTTTCCTTGCAGCTGCGTCGAAGTCGGTTGTTATATTAGTTATTCCCTATCCCGTGTTAACGGTGTTTTCGTGCTAATGTGCATTCTTGCATCGTTTTTAGCATTTATAATTTGGCGCAGGCGCAGTATGCGCGGCGTTTAATCGCGACGGTTTCGGTGGCTTGGCCTATAGCCGTACGCGATTGTAGTAGGCACGTCATATGTCTTTTCGCTATATTCCGTGTTCGCGCTCGCTTGGTAAGAGGACAGGGCGCTACATTGTAGGCGCACCGGACGTTACATTGATGGTGCACCGTTGTTTAATAGCTCCAAAAGAAAATTTTGGCCATTTCAATTGATCATTAACGAATTACCATCGACATTACGTTTCAACAATATTATTTTAGCAGCAATTTGGACAACAAAGGCCGAACCGAAACCAGCTTTCATGAATCTGTATATGTCACACCTCGTGGAAGAAACAAGGACACTAATGGATAAAGGAATACACTTGAAGCATTACGAGACTGAAGAATGTATTATTTTCAAATTGTCGCCACTTCGTGCGTGTGTCGATTCCGTTGCACGACTAATATTGCAAAATCGTTTACAATTCAACGGATATTACGGATGTAGCTGGTGCTACATACATGGAAAATACGATCGTGGCGCAGTCCGTTATCCTATGTCAGAAGAGGATGATTTAATACGAACACATGAAGACTATCTTATGGACGTCGAAGACGTTATTAATTCTGAGCAGCAACATGTACGAGGAATAAAGGGCTAATCGATTTTGGCAACTGACTTGCCCATGTTTGATAGCATTTGGGGGTTTCCAGTGGATGGAATGCATGGAATTGCACTTGGAGTAGTAAAGCAGCTATTGGAGAGCTGGACAACTCTCGGAACGCCATATTATTTAAATCACGTAGATCGAGAACGTATTGACAAGCGTATAAAAAACATAAAAGTTCCAGAAGAAATACACAGATTACCGAGAGGATTATCCGAAAAGAAAAAATGGAAAGCTTCAGAATGGTTGTACTGGGCTTTATATTACAGCTTCCCTTGCTTAAACAGTATATTAGCAAATCGTGCCCTGAAATCATTCATGTTGTTAATTCGCAGTGTGCATACGCTATTGAAAAACGAAATTTCAGAAACGGATTTAAATCATTGTGAGTATGACCTTATGCAGTTTGTTGGAAAATCCGAAATACTGTATGGTACGACAGCAATGATATTTAATATGCACAGCCTATTGCATGTTGTACAATGCGTAAAGAAAAGCGGACCATTATGGGCATGTTCTGCATTCCCCTTTGAGGATGGAATTTTTCGATGTAAAAAATTGCTGAATGGGCCTAAAAACTTCAGCGTACAGATCGGACACAAGTAGTTACAATCTGTAATCTATGAAGCTTCAGTGTCTGCATTATCAAAAAATGAGATGTGCATTTAATATTGTACAAATACATTATTTCAAAGAAAAAAAGTAACATTAAATACGCTACAGACTGACAAAAGTGATGTTGTTTTGTCAGGCTTACTCGATTGTACGGAACAGGACGACATAAATCTTATTTCCTCACTAATTACTAATGAAACTGTAATTCCTCAAATGTATAACCGTTGTAAATATAGAAATTCAGTCTATCATGGAACAACATATACAAGACCTACGAAAAACAATAATACCATAGTAATGCTAAAGTGCAATAAAATCGTCCAAATTAAGTCTTTTATTTATATCGACGGAAATTGCTATATGATAGCAGTTCATGTTATTACGACTTCAATAATAAGTCCTGATAAACTACCACACATCGAAGAAGTATTGAAAATAGAAAATACGTCACTTTATGACATTGATGACATTAAAAATAAAGTCGTATTTATCGATGTAGGGGGAAAAAAAATACGTGCTTAATTCCCAACAACTACGGTTTCCAATAAATAATTTAATGAAGTATTCTTTGAGGACCTTTGTAAAGGTATATTTATTCACATTATGCCTGAAAAGTTTCGTACAGTTACAAAGAAATGAAATTATATTATTTTTTCGAGGAATAAGATAATGAAAAAAATGGAAAGTGATATATAATTCATTGTTTCATGTAGAAATTCCTTTTATTATTAATTAATCATTTAAAAAAATTATTTGTCAATAAATGAATCTACACGACAGTATTTGTATTACAGTAAAATATGTATTTTTATTTGTTTTTCAGGAAAATTGTTGTATAATGAGAAACGTTTCACATGTGAGTAATGAAAACGAAGTTGTCAATAGGAAGGTCAAACTTGTAAGTTATAAAAGTATTTATCAGTATTGAATCACAATAGAAATGTGTGAATCAGTTCGAATTCGAATCGAATCGAATTGTAATGGATTTGACTTGTTTTCGAATATGAGAGATTTGAAATCGAATAAGTTCGAAATTTCGAATTCGTCTATTTTATTTGCTTTATTTTCACGTATCCGGGAAAATTAGATTCCAATTCGATTTGTTTTCGAATCAAAAGGATTCAATTCGATTCGACGCAAAAATTTTTAATTTGATTTGATTCTTACAAATATTTGATCCGCATACCTCTAAATCATAAATTATATCAGCAAAACAACTGTTATGTAACGCACGTGTTATATTACATTTATATTATTGAGTATGAAATTATGTCATTGATGTTATATTATTGTTACTTGATGTTTACTGGGTAGTATTTAAAGGTCACTCAAAATGTTGCGTATGTTACTTATTTATTCTATTTAAATCAGTGTGTTTTCATTGCAATAATTTGAAAATATTTTATATTAAAACTTATTCATTAAAATGCGAACAATTCTAAAAATTATACATCCTGTTTGTAACGTCCGGTGCGCCTACAATATAACGCCCCGTCCGTTTACCAAGCGAGCGCGAGCACGGAATATAGCGAACGATATAATACGTGCCAACTACAAGCGCGTGTAGCTATAGGCCAAGCCACCGAAACCGTCGCGTTCGAACGCCGTGCATACCGCGCCTGCGCCAAAACATAAATGCCGAAAACGATGCAGGATGCACTTTTACGAGAAAACACCGTTAACACGATGTAAG
>NW_017298512.1:78818-87304 GCF_001594075.2 Trachymyrmex cornetzi
CCCTGCCGCAACGAGCTGCGATACACGATAGCCAAGCGCGCCAATACGAATCTCGCAACCCCCGCAGCAGAATAAAACGCACAATCTAACTAAAACTCTATTGAGAAGGAAATTTTGGCCTGGACACGTACCGAACATTCAAAATTTACCAAGGACAAATACCAATCAGTAAATATCTAAGAACTTCCGGAACAATAGTTACGTATCATCTGAAGATGGCTTAATAATAAGCTGAAACATGTAATGTAATATAATGTATTGTCTTTTCAAAGCTTTGAGCAAATTTTCGTTGTATTTATGTTAGATATATATATTTCAATTATTTAAAAATTAACTTGACTCTTATATGTCCTTTTTGCGTTGAATTATATTTGTAAAACTCTATTGTCATTAGAATAAATCATAAATTTCACAATCAGCAAGTAATAGCGATTTCGCAATGGCACTTGAGCGAAAACATCCCCTTGCCGCGAGGGGCCACGAAGTAAACAGTATATAAAGCAGAGCATCTAAAGACAAGTCGCCTTATTTCCTTCCGAAAATCCAAAACGGTAAGCACTCCTAGCGCTTTAGTTAGCGCTCCGGACCTTCCGTACTTCCTGCCGAAATCCAGCCCCGATCGTGCGCCAACCACGGCGTCTGACGGGCTACCTCCTCGCCTGGTTTCGACAGCGCTGCTCACAGCGACGCCGAAACTACCTCCCTGCGGAACTCCAAACGAGCGCCTTCCACGGCGTCGAGGCCTCTGCACTCCCTCTCTCTCTTTTTCCAATTGCCGTACTCACCAACGTTTTTTCTGGGCTTAGATGCCGCAGAAGAAGCGTCCGCGCGGCAAACGAGGTGGGTGGCGCGTGCACCTGAAGAGACTCCAGCGGGAGCTCTTCAGCGAAGGACTATTTAACCCTTCCCTCCATTGGGAAGAAAACTCAGGGGACGCCTATAGGCCTACCGCCGTCGCGCCGACCTCACCGCCCGCCATCGCGGACTCCCCAAACCCGGCTCACGAGCCCAAAACACAAGAACGTACAACCATCGCGACTCCGCCAGCGCGGCCGAGACCTCCGCCATCTCCACCGCACGTGGCACCCGAGCGAAAGGCCACAAGGCCTATTCTAATAACTTCGAAACCGAAGATAATCACCAATACGCCTTGTACAATAAACGTTAAAGTATTATAGCTAAACTCACTTCTATTTTATTTGCCCTTAAGGCTTTCTTATATCCTTCCCTGTCCTTCCCGACATAACGGAGAGCGTAGATAGAGAGATTTGCGAAATGAAGTCAACTGATGCATCCTCTAAACTCTCCACATTATTTTGTTGGAAGAACATGGAAGGCTAATCATTTAAAACTCAAGCAATCAATTATCTTCGAAATTCGTGCTCGCTTCTAAGCACTGGTGATAGCTGCCGATTCCTAACGAAGGAAAAACGCGTCAAAACACCGCGTAGAAGCCAAGGCTTCGCCCCGCGCGCTCCGCTCCGCGCTCACGTCCCCACAGAGTTATGCCGCGTCTCGTGACCGCGAAAGTCTCGCGCTCAGGACGTGACATTGTTAATATGTACGATTTGATAAAATAATGAATGCTTATATACATGTAAATGGGGTATCTAGAATATATTTATAAGTAAACTCACTACATACAAGTAATTCATAAAAAAATCACTAAGCAAAAATTAAATATAAATAAGGTGATCAACTTAATTTTGAATTTGTTTCATAAACGTGTTTAATGCATTACAGGATTTTTGTCAACAAAATGAGAAAAATAATGATAATAAAAATATTATAAAGACCACAAACAAAAACAGTGGTACCGTATTACAAGTAAATGTTTAGAAGTAAGGTAGTGATCCTTCATTAGAAAAGATTACTAACATAAAAGCCATACATGTAAGTTCACATATTATTATAAAAATAAATTGTAAATTGTCAAAATGTATAATAAAATAAAATATTAGCGAATAGAATGTAACTGGTGATAATGCATAAAACAGTAATACTAATTTTATCTTTTTATTTTCTTTAATTTTTGAAGTCATAAAAACACATTAATGTTATTGTTTTAGTGTTATTAGGTATATAGTTTCCTAAAATATATTTTTTTCGTTTACATTTCCTTATTATAATTTGAAATATATTGACTTTCGCTATAAACATCTTGTGCCGTGGCTGTATGCTCCTTATTGTTTATATTTTGTATTTTTAAGCCACTTCTAAAAGTTTTAATTATATTCTTTTTTTATTTTTTAGGGGATATTTAACGACTTTAACGTATTTTCATTTAACAGGAAACCCGAAAATTAAAAACAGATGGTTGTGTAAATAAAGATATTATTCCACAAAAATCGAAAGAAATGTCGAAATTGCAACCTGCAAGCGTAAGTAACGTAGATGATGGATATTTACAATTTACAGAACAATACGTACTCTCTTTATAACTTGTCTACTCATTGTGTATATGCAGTATATATTAGAGTGAGTTAATAAACATCGACAATCGAGAAATACGATTAACGCTCTTTTCCTAGCTCAGTCTGACCATATATGTATACACTGAGGAACAGAAATGAGCTTGTACTTCGGTGTAAGTTGGTGTAGACGAGCGCTTCATCTGTGAGTTGTGAAAGATGGGATGATACACTCGTCTACACCAACTTACACCGAACTACAAGCTCATTTTTGCTCATCAGTGTACAGTTGCGACATGAGAAAGAGCGCATTTATTGATAGCTCTAAAATAATTAAAATATTAGGTTTGGAAAATTTTCACCGCTTTTTTGCCTGAAAAAATAAAAAAAATAACATTAAATAATAAAATAATGATAATAATAATGATGATGAGGATGATAATAATGATAATAATAATAATAATAATATTTGCCCTCAGAAGCTATGATCTTTTTACTAGAAAAACGCTTTTGTGAAGGTGTTCATTCATTTTGTTATTGAAAATGCGTTTCTAAGTAAAAAACGGTGGAAACTTTCCGAACCTCCTAATACCTATAGGTACGATCTTATTTTATGATAAACCGGGAAACTTCTTGCAGCGCTGCTGTATATTCTTCATGTGTAGTAGTGAATACGTGAAATTTATTGTCAACAAATGCAGCTATAGTTAATTTTAATAATTATTAACGGGCAAGAAGCTCCAACTAGATCATTTTAGTAAACACACGATTTTCACCCCCTGAAATAAGTTTTATTACGAAATATGTTATTCAGGGATTTCAAAGATCGCTCTTTTCAAAAATGAAGTCAGAATTCCAAGATTGGATTAAATATGGAGACTCAATAATTTTTATTTTTCGCTGAAATTATTTTCAATTTTGGAACACTTTTCAGGAAAATTTCAGCGAAATTTCAGCTATTATTAACAAAATTTAAAAATAAAATTAATTTATCCAATTTATTGCTAAAACAAGTATTATTGATTAGCATTATATTCCAGAATCACGACAAAATTATGTTAAAAAAAAAAACATTTTCTCTTCCTGATTTGAGAATTAATTTCCAAATTTTAAAGAAATTAAAAAAGAGTTGAAATTTCTGAGAAATTTTAGTTCAATTTCGGTAATTTTTCAGTATTATTACTGAAAAATGCACTTTCAGCAAAATTTCAATGAAATTGCAACAAATTTTCAGTAATTTTACTAAAAAATCACTTTCAACAAAATTTCAGTTGAATTTTTCTACCAAGGCTTCTATACCGATATAGTAACTTAATTATGATCATCAAGAACATATAACTAAAAAAGATTATTTTTGCGATATAATCATAATCATATGTATAAATACTAAATATACACTATAAATAAACGATTGAAAGTATAAAATGTACTGTTATTATAGAATCAAGGCGTGCAGAAGGCATCGCGCCAATACCTGCCAATTGAATCACCAATTGAATTCAAAATTGAACCTTGGAAAAAAAGTATACTGAAGAAAAAAAGAAAGTCGAGCATCTGGAAAGATTTCTAAAAATAATAAAAACGAAAAATAAAGATTTAGAAGACATGAATAAAGAATTGACGGGACTTAATATTGAATTACAGAGAACTGTGATAAGTTATATGAAACAACTCCTTGGGGGTGGCACCCAGTTGGACACGGCTCAATTGGACACGAGCCACTCACAGCGCTTGAGACTACAAAGCTCCTAAGCACCGCTGTGATTGGTGGTGCCCAATCGAGCCGTGGTCAATCGGGATCATCCCACTCCTTGGTACATACCTGGCTTTATCGTGTTTTTTTTTACACGTTGTTTATGTATATTTTAAGTATACAAATTTTATATTAATGTTATGTAATATTTAGATGGAGTTGACATTAGAAGGTTCTTGCAACCAAATGAAAACATGATCAATGGACAACCATCGGTTGGATATGTTCGAGATCACGACAATAAGGTTATTTACATAATTCTTCATTCCCGTTGAAGTTTAGGGTAACTCCACATATACGCCGCACTTGTATTTTGCTATAATCCATTCTTTATTATCTCTCTACACTTATATATCATTAAATAACCCTCAAGCGTTTTGTAATTCTTATAATAATCATTCTATGTGAGTTATGATATGATTGCATTCCTCATTATACTGATAAATCGATTTAACTGACAGTAATTTTATTAATATTAACAAAAAACTGAAATCATAACACGATACTAATACAACTTAAAGACATGTGGTTGCGAGGAAATCACTGCCACTCCTATTTTTTCTGATTTTGCGGCGTAAATTCCGTAGTTACTCTCTATTAATGGTTTTCTCTATATTCTTGTTTGTTCCTTAACAGAACATAGTTCACGTTAATATATGTATTTACATATATTAACGTGAAAACAACCATTTTTTAATTATATAAAATACATACAGGGTGTCCCATTTAAAATAATGCATTAAGATTTCTCAAAAATTATGGTTATAGATACGGAAAAATGTTTCAAACAAAAGTTGTATGGTTTGGAGGTGGATATAAGAAGGGGTACCATTGATTTAACCTTGGGTGGCATTGTTAAGATTAGGTTAAGATCACATCGATTTTTAAAAATGGAATCCTCCATTTTTATTACGCATTCTTGTAGCACATCTCAAGAGCTTTCTAAAATACTATAATAAAATATTTTTTCATGAAGTATTTTTCGAGTTATAATATGCTTGAAAGTTACAGTATCGCTAGCATTAGCATTGCCCAAGATGCCTAAATGATAGCTATAAAACCTATTGATCGAATGTTGTTCAGGATCACGACTTGGATAACATTTGTCAAGATCAAGGTAATTGGAAGTTGATTCTCTTACGTTTAATTTTGCACTATAAATTCCTTCTCCGTAAAAATGAAAATAAACGGAATAACAACCTCTGTAATGACCTTGATCTTGACAAATGGCCTTATAACTCAAAAAATAGTTTATGAAAAAAAATTTTATTATAGTATTTTAGAATGCTCTCGAGATGTGCTACAAAATTGTGTAATAAAAATGGGGGATTCCAGTTAAAAAAATCGATGTGATCTTGACCTGACCTTTGACGACGCCACCCAAGGTCAAATCAATGGTACCTTTTTATGTTCCCCTCCAAACCATACAACTTTTGTTTGAAACATATTTCCGAATCTACCATATTTTTCGAGAAATCTTAATAATGCA
Organism: Trachymyrmex cornetzi; assembly: GCF_001594075.2. Classification (NCBI taxonomy): domain Eukaryota; kingdom Metazoa; phylum Arthropoda; class Insecta; order Hymenoptera; family Formicidae; genus Trachymyrmex; species Trachymyrmex cornetzi. Next base: position 84,472 of record NW_017298512.1, read on the forward strand.
TTATTTAAAATGGGACATCTTGTATAAATGTACATACACATATATGTATATACATAATGTCTTTATATCATTATGTGTGTATATAATATATTTTTTTTGTTCTATAGATCCATCTTGAAGGAGTATGGATTGACAAAAATCAGTATGATTTATGCATATATTACGGCAAAAATGGCTATCAAGCCTTTGTGAAATATTTAGCAGTCGCCATCTTTGGAATTAAAGTTCTGAAAATGAGTAGTGTAACGGGTGGAGTATATAAAAGGAATCCAAATAAACCTCCTTTAAAAAGGCTAGATCCGATCAAACTAACGGCAATAAACAGTATGTACATTTGATTGACAAGGAAATATTATATGAGAATTATATATACTTCAAAATTTAATATAAATTTATTTCATTACAATTTACAAAAAATGTATTTAAAAGAAGGCATGAAGTGACTTTACCGGCTAAATAAAAAAAAATTAATAATTAAACCTGGATTATTATACCTGGATTTAATTTAATAATTAAATCTGGATTAAAAATTAATTTTAAAAAATATAAGTCACTTATGAATATTTTGTTTTAGGTATTTTGAAGCATTACATGAAGAGTAAAGGTGAATGCGAAGTCGCGATAGATTTTGAATCGCAAAGCTTGCCTCGATATCTAGCTTCGAAAATTGCTGATTTACTTCGACTTCCACGACGGCGTAAGAACGAACAACCGATACTGGAAAATGATAATAGTTCGAATAACGACGAAAATTATCATCAATACGATAATTTAAATACTGAGAATATCAATTACGTAGAAGAAAGTTCTGACGATGAGGAGAAACGTGATGAGGACATGCAGGCATGTGATAACGACTGCGAGAAATCTAACGACGTAGAAAAATATGATGGTATAGAATATCATAGCAACGTTGAATATCAGGATGATACGGAGGAAGTGCAGGAAGAAAAAAAAGTTAATGGAGATGTCGAGGAACGTCAGGACGACGCAGAGGAACTGCAGGAAAAAAAAGAAGTTGATGAACTTGATGAAGATGGCAACGAGGAATATTATGACGACATAGAGGATCTGCAAAAAAAAGAGGTTGTTTCGATAGCAAGAGTGAAAGAACAGGTCTAAACGTAAATGGAGTTGTCCAGTAAATAGAGAAGAATACCTCGTTGCATTTGACAGTATATTCAGCAAAAGGACGTGCTCAATTCTCTTCAAGTTAAGGTATTTAAGTTATATTCTTAGTAAAGAGTAACAGTACAATAATCAGAGTAATGTAGTTTAATCCCGTTCAGGGCTTCGTACTGACATTAGATGATCGAAACTTCTTGGCCAGTTATAATTTGAGTTCGTACATAAGAGGTAATACATTTCGATTTAATTACGTAAATATCAATGAGTCAAATAAGGTAAGTCATAAAGGAGAAAGATTGATATAAGTGGTTAATAGTATCAAAGCTTAATAAGCTTAACTATGAATATTATTGATTATATAGTAATAGGAACAAATAATAATATCGCTGAACATAACTAATCTAGTTGAATATGAATAAGGTATTTGTTGATTGAATAATATAGCTTACATGAATTTAAAGGAAAAGAATAATACGAAGGGCAAGCACAATGGCTCTTTGTACAGCACACCATTAATATCAATCTCCTCGATAATATATACATTTCAACATAATTAATAGTGAGGCACACTTCTCAGGCACACAAGTACAAAACATAGTACGGTTGTCTGGAACAATCGGATAAAGCACGCAAATATAATAATAATATAAGAGTAATAAGTGATTGTACAAGGTACACGAATATAAGAATAATATATGAATTAAGAATAATTGAGTAGCATACAAATATAACGAATAATATAAAGGTTGTGAGTAGTCGTCTCACACAATGACTCTCTGATTCGTTAGTGAATATAGAAATCGGAAGGCTTGCGTGAACCTAGCTTTCTCTATTCGCTATATCGCCCTGGTCAGCGTTGATGCGGTTCTGATTTATCTTCCAAGCAGAAAGGGTACTCACGGATTTGAGGTTATTCGTATTTCGAGATTGACCGTCTTAGAGAATGGATGAGTCAGCCCAATAACTTGAGCATCCAGAATAGCCGGCATTTGCGCATTACGTAGTGACTCATCCCCTTGTGTGCTTTAAGCGTCCACTGATGTGACGCGGCAATCCCCGAGATAATTTGACAGCCCCTCTCAGGGCACCCGTCCTAAGACGAAATCCTGCATTTATCTCGGGGAGGATACGATCTCATCGGGTCCCTTTGAGCAACCTTCGAATCCATGCATAAAGTGCATGAGAGAAGAATATGGCTGATGCAACTGCCTCTTGTTAGAATACGTGTGTTACCTGAACAGCCTTCCTCTCTCCGCGCTTCCCAGAAACTTACTCTCTGTGTGAGGACCCTTCCTGTTATCCTTTGATATAACCGCTTGGAATTCCTTCTACTAATAAGTTCTTTCGCAACTTTCCCGTCCGCAAATCCGGACGCTTCGCAACGTACCACGTAAAACCGCCATAATGCAATAACGCAATAACGGGAGAGAAGCTGGAAGACGTAGGCAGTGATGTTCCGTGTGGGAATAAAGTGACGCATGCGCACTAAGCAACCGCTATGGCTGCTCAGTAATGTATATATCTTGATAGGATCTGATGTATCTTTAGGCCCCTAGCAAGGTAGGAAATATGAAGGGAGTTACAAATAGAAGAAAGTTCCTTTGAACAAATAGAATAAATTGTTAATACAAATAATAATAGAGAAATGTATATGTTTTACGTCTGCAGCTGATTTATTACGTGAATACCAACATTCGTTGCGAGA
>NW_017298512.1:87476-87861 GCF_001594075.2 Trachymyrmex cornetzi
TACGTCCGTGAAAGCAGACGACACGCGACTGTGACGTCAGCTTACGCATGCGCATGAACATTCCCATGCGAGAATAATTCCCACACGGAACATCACTGGACGTAGGTCCCCTATAGAGTGGGGAAAACATGGCGTTCAACCGGATTTCGATACGCCACCGCTCCGCGCTCAGCGCCTCCTTTACTCATGTCACCATGATCCTATAGGCGCGTGGGGAATTCACTAGCACGCGCCCGCGAGAGTTCGAATTCAAGCCGCCCATTCGGAACAGAGGTCGATGAAGATATCGAGCTAGACATTGTAAACTATGAACGTGATGACGAGAATGAAAAATAGTGAGTGAGTGAATGAAAGAGGGGGGGGGGGGGGGGGGGGGGGGGGGGGG
>NW_017298512.1:87904-92555 GCF_001594075.2 Trachymyrmex cornetzi
GAGAGAGAGAGAGAGAGAGAGAGAGTTAGAGTACGAAGTTAATGCGAAATGATACAACGAGTTGTATTTTATTTAATAAAGATATCCATTAATTGAAAATATACGTATGTATAATCTTATTCATTTGACGTACACTGCTTGAAAATTTTCCTATACTACATTTCAAGTAAATTCCAATATTCAAATAATAAAATTGTGTGCGGTGCATTTTAAGACAAATCTATGGAATATTTTTACCTTGATAGTTGGAGAGATATATATATATATCAAATACATATAACTGAAAATACACATGTCCAAATATATGTAATCTGGAATTCCAAATATGACCAACCATATTAACTCTCAATTCTGGAATTATAGGATTCTGATAGCAAAATGCTAGCAGTTCGCGGGCAAATTGTAAGCAAACTCGATCAGATTTCCTACTACAAAACCATAATAGTTATCTGTGTCTGCATTTGGCTATATATAATGGATTAATCGAAAGAGCCTGCTGACATGTTATGCTGGATTGGTGGCAGAAATCTAACAAAATTTGCGCGCACCGATAATCTAACAGCAGATCGACAGCAAAAACCGAATAGGAATTGAAAAATCTTGCTCGGTTTTTACCGCGAATCTGCTGGCAAAGCATGTCAGCAGGCTTTTTGCCCTATTTCTAACAATAGTTTGCTGACATTATTGGGTAGTATAAACTCGAAATGCAATTTATTGCCTTTTTGCAATAAAAAATTGATAACAAGCTTTGCTCAAAATCTGTCTCTGCAGCTGGCTTTGCTATCTAGGGGATATATCCGATAAATATGGAATTCCAGATATGTTCCATAATATGAAATTCCAGATATTGTCCAATTATATTCTTATATTCAATTTCATATAAATTCCAATAATTGTAGGTATACATTGGGCCAAATGCGGTTTTATGCAGTGGATGACCACATATATCCATATATACAAATTTTGTAAATAAAAATATGTCCAGCACTTATTGCAGTATGGAAATGCTAATATGACCAAATATAGTCTAGAATTCTCAGTAGATCCAAGTCTAACTCATATACGACAAAGCTGATATGTCCAAATTATACTAGGAATACCAGTTACGTGTAAATATAAGTCATACTTGGAAATGCTATTATATCCAAAATATGTGCAATTCCAGATACTTCCAAATATATAAATTAGATTTGGATATACTCGGCATTCCAGAATAACTTGGGCACATTAGCATTTCCAACAACGAGGTAGATTTGAACATATTTAGACTCAATTGGAACATACCAGCATTTCCAATTAAGAATAGGATTAGAATACATCTGGAATTTCAGATGACTTGGGAATATATTCGCTTTTACAGACAACAGTTAATTTTGGCCAAATATAATTTTCCAGGTATGTATAAATTTAGTTATATCTGGCTGTCCACTGCACAAAACCGCATTTGGTCAAATTTATGCTCTTATTGGAACTTATTTGGAATTTAGTGCAGGGTAGTCAACTTGGTCCAAGCCGGGAGCAGAGCGCTTTTTGACCACACTTATGGCCCTTGAGAATTCGTCAAGCAAGAAAAGTTCGCCTAGCCAGTGATGAGTGTTATTTTGGAGAAGATCCTCTTGTTTCATGTCATTTATATGTTTCGAGCGATCATTGTAACATAAGGGGGGACATAATTTGTCTATCGCTTCAAGAGATATTTTAGAAAGGTTATTCGTATGAGAAGAGGAGGAATCCTTGTTACGTCTGAAATATTTAATAAGAGACCATATTTGCTGCGTGGAGGTTGTGCTGTTGAAACTTCCTACTAGCTTTCTCCAACTCAGACGCTTTGCTTCAAATAAGCGGTCCGCGCATTCTTTCCTGGATTTTCTATAGATTTCGAAACGAGTTTTGTCCGGATGTGCAATGAATTCTTTAATCGAGATTTTTCTCTTTTGGACCGCGTTTTCGCAACTTTCGTTCCACCAAGGAGGAGGATCTGGACGATTCGAGACGATCTTGCTGCGTGGCAGTCCTTTGTCAGCAGGTAACAGGTTTCTGGCCGATTCTAAAATATGTTTAGAAAATGCGTTATATTGAGAGAGGACATCTACCGTTTCATTACACAAGATTTCGTGAGCGGTGTTCTTTAAAATGATGTATAGTTTGTCTAATTCTTCCGATTTTAATCTTAATTTATAACAAAATTTTCTAGAAGAGCGGGGGAGGAGTCTAATCTCCGTGGCTACGGGAAAATGGTCACTGCCATACGTGTCATCGAGAACAAAATTGCTATATAGGGGGGCGAGAAGCGGAGAAACCAGTGCAAGATCGATGACTGATTTGCAAGCAGAGTTATGTAGAAGAGTAGGGCTGCCATTATTAAGAATTACGAAGTCATTGTCCTCAATTGCCCTCATTAGTCTCCTACCAGCACCCGACTGAGAGACGCAGCCCCAGTTCAAATGATGAGTATTGAAGTCGCCCACAAACAGCACTTGATTACATTCTGCCAAAGAATGCGAATTGAATAAACTTAAAAAGAATGCGAGAGGAATATCTAGTCCTGGGTGTCTATAAATATTTACTAGGAGGATGGGATTCTTACGAGAGAAAAGTTTGATAACTTGGTATTCCACGGAAGCATGTTCAGCGTTGGCTAAATGAATAATCTCGAAGTTGATATTCTCCCGAATCAAGATATGCCTCTATGCCCTATTTGCATGATATCCGATCTGATAACTTTGAAAGATTGAATTTTAATGTGATCGCCAGGCTTAAGGAAAGACTCCTGAACGCAGATTACATTATAGGTCTTTAAGAGGATTTGCAGGGATGCCGAACTACCTCGGGCACTTCTGCAGTTCCATTGTAAAATTTTAAAATGTTCTAATGGTTTTCTATTTATTCCTTTGTTTGTTATTGTTTTTTTGCGTTGGTTACCTGAGGGATGAAGAGCTTCCTTTTCAGTCCCAGAAGAAGAGGACGAAGGTGAGAGGGGAGTAAAGTAAGTCGTGTTACCAGAATTAATTCCGAAAACTTTTCCCATGGATGTCAGAAGACTGAGGGGAACTGTTATAGTTCCAGGATTCAGCTGAGTTTGTATGATTATAGCGGTAATTGGGGGGAGGGGGGAAACGAGGATTATAAGAGGAATCATGTATATTGCTGGGATAACCTAAGTTCCTAATAATAGAGAGGATTGTATTCACAATGCTTGAAAAGTCACGATTTTGAAAGCAAAATATGAGTTCCGAAATCAAATTCATAAGTTCCGATATGAAGTTCATATTTACGGGAGGATTAGTGCTGTGAAAGCCACGCTGAGGAGGGGGGGCACCTTGATATGCCAAGCCGTTAGCCGAAAAGTAGCCGTTACCTCCTTGATAGTCATAGAGCGCATTTTGATGTGCTCTTCTGTCATAGCCAGTGTTATTCGGATGTTGTTGACCGGTGTTTCTGCGTGGGGACGTAGTACCAGACGGGGTTGCTGAGGGGGGTGAGGGGCGCCTCTTGTTAGTTCCACTGCTATGGCTTCCAGGATCCGTGCGTGGTCTTGATTTAGTAATGTCTGCGTAAGACATGTAGTCTCCTCCATAATCGTCCGAGTCTAAAACATTAAAAGAGTTAGGACTGTCAAAACTTAGGGATTCCGGAGAATTGAAATTAGATTTCCTCCTTAAATATGGGAAATTCGTGAGGTCCGTCCTCGAATTATTTTGAGGGGAATGCTTGCTATTATTGTTAATAATTCTTCTAGCGTCTGCGATGGGTACGTTTTCTGTAGCGGCTAAATTAATAATTTGATCCTGCTTCAAGATTATTGGACAGTCCTCAGAAGTCGCTAGGTGGTTACCATTGCAATGCATTTAACATCCACTTCATGTCCAGAGCAAGGGTAGGGGTCTTCTGCTTCATGTCTGTTGCCTCCACAATAAAAGCATCTCTGCTGGCCCTTGTATACTTTTGCGATGTATTCAACTCTGTAGCAAGCAAAGCAAATGCGAGGCTTCGGAATAAAAGGGCGCATCTCATGTCCAGTTTTAAACAAAAACACTTCTTGCGGCAATATATGGCCTGCAAATTTGATGCGCAGTGTCTTTGAAGATATGTATTCTGCTTTGCCATCTATAATTGTCCTTCTGTTGAGTCTCTGGATGTCCAGAATTTTACAGCGAGGAACCTCGATGTGCCTGAGAACACTTTCTAAATCAATTTCTGTAGGAACATTTTGGATGACTCTCACTCTCAAAACTCGGGGGTCATCCCGATTGATCACGGCTCGATTGGACACCACCAATCACAGCGACCGGTGCTTAGGAGCTTTGTAGTCTCAAGCGCTGTGAGTGGCTCGTGTCCAATTGAGTCGTGTCCAACTGGGTGCCACCCAAACTCGGAATGCTGGAATAAAGGTTTTTAAATTATACTTAGGGAAGATGGGGTTATCAACTAACTTATTCGCCAGAGCAGTTCTTGATTCTATAAGTATTTTTCCTTTGCCGATTTTCTTGATTTCCTGTTACAATCAGGAATTCCTGCCTTCGCTATAATGCTGGAAATTACTATAGGATGTATAGATTTCTCGCGATTTATGTCATAGACATAAACTGCGTATAGGCCGTTATCCTGCGAGTTGTATTTTATTGACGAAACTTTGCCTTGTTGTGGCTGT
>NW_017298512.1:92608-96295 GCF_001594075.2 Trachymyrmex cornetzi
GGAGACGAGGGGAGAAGCGTATTCCACATCCCGATCAGGGAAAGGTCGCTTTCTTGTATTAATAATCTCGTCAACGTCTATGGACGAGCACTGAGTAGCTTCTGATGCAGGATAATTTTGAGAGCTCAAGACTGTCTCAACTTGGCCGTTTAAATTACTCGGTTTATTGTTAGCCATGCCTGCTTCATCCAATAAAGATTTAAGCATAATGTCGGATATGTTTTCCGATGTCTTGGTATTCATGATGTGTGCAGTAGTGTTGCGAGGGAGGGAAAGAACCAGGAAAGAACCAGGGAAAAAACGCGGAAAAGAACGGGAATGAAAAACGATTCTTTCCACGCTTTGAGGGAAAGAACCCGTGGCCACTGTATTTTTTTTACATATGGCGACATTGGCTACGTTCGGAAACGTCGCACGGATGCCTCGAATTCATCATCTGTCCTTAGGTTTGTTCGCGCCGCATGCTCCAACATGCTCCAATATTCTCCTATCATAGCTTCTACTCACTTCAATGCACTCATTAGAGTGAGTAGGAACTATGGCAGAAGCATATTGATGAAGGCTAGATGATAAATCCAAGGCATTTAAGGCATTTGAGCGACGTTCCCGAACGCAGCCAATGGCGATACTATCAGGTAATACGAATCAACGTGTATCAGTTATTTTAACTATCTATAGGATCTATAATACTTATATCTATGGCCTATGGTTGTAACATATACTAAAATTTTATTTTTAATTTCTCGTTTATTTTATGTTGCTTTTTGTTCCACACAAACTTGATGTATGTATGTACATACTACGTTAAGAGAAAGTTTTTTATAATTTTATTTAATATAGCAACTTGTTTCTTTAACTTAATCTAAATAACTTATACTGTAAAAACATATATTAGATGTTTTCCAACAACGTATACAAGTGACACAGTGTAACACTGTGTCTTACGCAAAGTGTTCCAACTATGACTCAATGGGTTTGTTCGCGTCGCATGTTCCAATATGCTCCTACCATAGCTCCTACTCACTCCAACGAGCTTGATAGAGTGAGTAAGAGCTATATAGGAGTATGTTGGAACATGTTGAAGCATGCGACGCGAACAAACCTAGTATAAGGGGCTCCGCACAATAAAAGGAACAGGGAACAGAGAACAGAGAATAATAATTTCAACCTATCAGAAATCATGTATTGTGGAATACACGCTGCGTATTCCACAATACATGATTTCTGATAGGTTGAAATTCTTATTCTCTGTTCTCTGTTCCCTGTTCCTTTTATTGTGTGGAGCCCCTTACACTGCAAGACACTGTAGGGCTGCGTTCAGATACTACACTCGGGAGCACCCAACCTCCCGAATGCTGTTCAGAAACCAATTGAGAGTATCTCAGGGTTACCTAGGTGGCCCGTTCAGAAACGTGTCGGGTGTTCCCGATCGGGAGACTTTTGCACCCTGCTCTTTTGTTAGGTGGAAAGTCTCTCAATCGAGTTGACACACAAAGCGCGGGAAGCGAAACATGGGCTACGTTCAGCAGACTCAGCAGCTTTGCAACCGTTTTGTGATTCGTCGCGCTGATTGGATTATACTTTTAGATTTAAAGGAATAGTCCTATCTCAGCGAAGAATCACAAAACGGTTGCAAAACTGTTGAGTCTGCTGAACGCAGCCATGGCTACAAATAAGACTTTATTAATGCAATTTAATAATGAAAATTAAATTATATTGTGGAATCCTGAAAGTAAGTAAAATATATTTTACTTCGATCGATTATAATTTACGATGAAGTACAATAAAGGTTTTTTCGTCATGTTGCGTATGAAGTCCCGTTAAAGTGTAATAACTGTATAGTATTCTTTGATAAATCAATTCGTTTGCAAAATATTTATCTTTAAACGTAATTATAATTAATTGAATATAATATCTAACTTGATTGCATTTATTTGCACAAAACATTTAATATTAGAGGTTATTGACCTTGTTTACAGGAACACTTGATACGCGTATTAACTAGTAAGTGTCTATTAAGGCCCGTCTACAATACACGGAGTAAGAAGTAAGAGTAAGAAATTGACCAATCACAGTCGATTATTCTTCTCACATTCGACTGTCATTGGTCAATTTCTTATTCTTACTTCTTACTCCGTGTATTGTAGACGCCTCAAATTATCTTATAGCGTTTTCGATTGGGGTGCACTGGCTGCACTCAGTGTCAAGAGCGTGTTCGATTGGCAGTGCCAATGCGCACTTGGCTAGTGTCACGTGTTCATTTGATCGCACGACACTCGCGTAGTGCGCACTCAGTGCGCACTAAGTGGCACGAGATATTTTGACGGTGCCAGTTCAGTGCACGTTTTATCACAGTTAAGGATATACATAGGGACAAGCAAATCTGCGCAGTTGAATTGAAAACGGGGTCTTGTCCCTACTCTTAATATCTTTTACTGTGGTTTTGTAACATTTTGTTGAACATTGCTTCAAAGTGAACAAAAATGAGTTTCAGCTTTTGCACTGAAAATCTTGGCATATTCTTTTGAACTTGCACTATTCAGTGCAACCCATGGAACTCGTCCAGTATTGGTGTGAACTGAGTGCGCACTGGTGCGCACTAACTTTTGCGTAATCGAAAACGCTATTAATTTCAATGCATAAAGAATGGTGTACTACTCCCGTACAATATGTATCAAAATGATTAATTAAATTAGTCATATCATGTATATGTTTACATGTTTCGCTGAAATTAATAGCGTTGTGACGTGACATTTTGTCCGTCACTGTGCAGACTTGTCGGCGGAGGACTCGTGCTTCCTATCGGCTCGGAGGGCGAGCGCGCAGGCGAGTGCGCACGCGAGCGCGCGTGCGAACGCACCTGCGAACGTGCGTTAAAACCGTGTCATCTATTTTACTCTACAAATTCTCCTCTTTTTGTGTTAGCATTTCTTTTGCGTAATAGCTGAGTTTATCAGAAAGCGTGGACGCGCCACGGATCACGCTCGGCAGCTACTGTAAAATAATATTGTATCATCGTGCCGTCTCACCTGTCACGCTTGGAAGGAAGACCGAAGAAGATGAGAGAGAAGAACGCACATCTGGGAGCCCGGAAAAGCAGGTTGTATTATTTTATATCATTGCTAACCGCTGTCGCATAAGAAAGGAACCATACTTTCACCATGCACCCCTTGCAGAGCACCGGAGAAGGCCAGAATTCCCGGCCACCCTTGGGGCCGGACGGACATCCGTCGGGAGCATAGGGCCTCGACGAGGGGTGAGAGGAAAATCCCGATCTCCCCCGTCAGGCCAGGAGGTGCGGGGGCCGTAAGCAGAGACGCCACCCTTGACAGGGACATCTATCGCACGCTTGTACGAGCCAGGACTCAAGGCCGCGCGGGCCTGCATGGTACGCGCGGAAACCAATCAGCGTGACTACCTCCCCCCGAAGGAGGGGGGAAGCTAAGCAGCCTGCGAGAATCCGCCGGAAGCTCCCGGGACTCACTCTTTCTGTGGATGAGCGAGCTGTGAGACTTATAAGGGGAGTACGAGGCCGTTGCCGACGGGTAACGTGACCCGGAGGGCCGGACTGCCGAGAGCTGCGGGAAAGAGAATGTCGTGAGGACACGCGAGGATCAGGACATCGAGGGTGAGACGAGCGTTGCGCGTGTAAAGCTGCCGACCGGGGTACGTTGCCGGGTGGATCGC
>NW_017298512.1:96450-96918 GCF_001594075.2 Trachymyrmex cornetzi
CGCGTAGAGATTATCGAGGGCCGAGTCGCGGTCGCCCCCTCGGGCCACAGATGAGTCATTAGTTGTAAGTTTTTGTGTTGTTGCGTATTGTCGTAAATTGTCGGATCGCGTAAAAACGCCTATTGTAGTCGCGTTGTCGTGTATCGTTGTGTCGCGTAGGAACGCTTGCTCTGAGTGTATTATTGAATCATGTACTGTTGCGTCGGAACGCTTACTGCCGCGTCGTCGAGCAGAGTGAACTCCCGGTTGTTGCGTCTCGGATAGAGTCCGTTTCCGGAATTCGCGCGGTCGAACAGAGTCACGCCGCATAGAGACGCTTGTTGTAATCGCGTTGCACTTTCGCCGTGCTGGCGTTGCGCGTCGGGAGGCTGGTGATACAGCGGGTACGGGTTCTTAATGGTTGAGAAGGGCGTTGGACACCGTCGGAAGTTACCGCGGGGAACCGAGGGGCTCGTGCTGTAGCGTATG
>NW_017298512.1:98710-98923 GCF_001594075.2 Trachymyrmex cornetzi
GTCATGTACGAATTGCCGATCACCGTTGTACAAGATAGTCCTGTGCCGCATGTGCCAAACGTGTACACAGTGAAAAAACTATTGTGAATGACATTGTGAATGACATTGTGAACAGTATTGTGAATGACATTGTGAACAATATTGTGAGCAAAAAAAAAACATGAATGTGGAAAATATGGCTGACCATCGTGCGAACGTTGAGGACATGGATGG
>NW_017298512.1:100779-101878 GCF_001594075.2 Trachymyrmex cornetzi
AGATCCACGCAACGATGGTGTAGGCCACTTTGCGTGGATAAAGGATCTATCGCGCCTAGTGAGCATGCAACTTACTGGGAAAAAGAACAAGAAATATTTCTGTGACCGGTAAGTATAATAAGAAAAAATATAAAAAGAAAAAATATAAAAAATAAAAGAATTATTTTCTCTATTTCCAGATGCCTGCATTACTTCGGCTCGAGCGAGAAATTGCAGACACACGAAGTGGATTGCCAGAAAATCAACAACTGCGCCTTCCGAGCCAGGACAATAGATGGCTCGAATTTGGAAACCATCGCAATCAGGAACGTGTGCCGTTCGTCGTCTACGCCGACCTGGAGTGCGTCCTGCGGAAGACGGAGCCCGACAAAAAAAACGCGTCGTCATACGAGTATCAGCGGCATGAGGTATGTAGTGTGGGCTACTACGTGCGATGCTCGTACGATGACGCGTTGTCGAAATGTCGTTTTCGTCGCGGTAAAGATTGCGTCGCGTGGTTTACTGAGGAACTCAGAAGTTTAGCGCATCGCGTCAAAGATGTTATATCCGCCAACGTGCCCATGGAAGCGCTGTCTAAACAGCAATGGGAGGTATACCGCACTGCGACGCGTTGCCACATTTGCGAGAAGCCATTCGCGCCGGACGATACGCGGGTCCGCGATCATTGCCACCTAACCGGTAGATACCGCGGTCCAGCACATTCAAATTGCAATTTAAATTATAAAAATTCAATGTATATTCCGGTTGTATTTCACAACTTGTCGGGGTACGACGCTCATTTCATAATAAAAGAAATTGCTACCGCGTACGATGGAAATGTAGATGTATTACCGATAACCAAAGAAAAATATATTTCATTTACGAAACACATCGATAGCACCAAAGACAAAAATGAAAAGAATTTTCAGAAAAATTGTGTAAAATTAGGATTTATCGATTCCTTCAAATTTCTCAGTACAAGTTTAGAAAAATTGGCGTCGTATCTCGATAAAGACAAATTAAAAATTATACGTTCCGAATTTACAACGTTATCGGATGAAGAATTTGAATTACTCACGCGAAAAGGTGTATTCCCGTACGAGTACGTTGACTGCGTCGA
>NW_017298512.1:103440-103687 GCF_001594075.2 Trachymyrmex cornetzi
ATATCCGAATCGAAAATCGCTCTGAGTCCATACGACGACAAACGATACGTCGTACCCGACTCGACGGAGACGTTACCATGGGGGCATCCTCGGATACCTTTGTAATATATGTATTATATGTATTATATGTAGTATATGTTGCTATTATGTATTACTATTATTTTAAGTTTCACTTAAAATGGGGGTAACGATGCACCCCCATAACTGCATCGTTCCCGGCAATGCCAACTCGCCGGATGCCGCTACG
>NW_017298513.1:0-250 GCF_001594075.2 Trachymyrmex cornetzi
GAGCATTGAAGACTGGTATAATGGAGAAGGAGATCGTTCTGGAGAAACAATTAAAACCTATTATCGAACCGTTGAAACAAATCGTTGGAAACACTGCACTTGAAGGTAAACCTGTTGAAACTACATTTATGAAGAGTAAGCGAAAAAATAAACGAGTACAGATGATGAGGAAGATGATAACAACAATGGTGACGATGATAATGATGCAATTCCAACACAAATTACTCCTCAGCGTTTTCCATGGAACGAA
>NW_017298514.1:0-206 GCF_001594075.2 Trachymyrmex cornetzi
TTAAATAAACACATCTTTTTCTTTTCAAAAAGGGCGGAAACTTATTCCCATACCCAATATTATAATTTTATTAGTATTATAACGTGTGTCTGTATGTATGTATGTATAAATATACTTCTATATATATAAATAATAAATGTAAGTATATACATACATATACAGACACACATTATAATATAGAGACATGTGAGTGAATATTAGAATTA
>NW_017298514.1:650-916 GCF_001594075.2 Trachymyrmex cornetzi
ATTAGTAAATATGTACAATTACATTTTATGTATATTATAATGTATAAATGCATACACAAAAAGTATTATTCTAGAATTGCATATGTATCACTTATGCATCTATATGCAATAATAGAATAATATTTTGTGTACACCGATCTATGTGCACACATTATTATATAAAATGTAACTGTACTACATATTTACTAATGTCTGTTTATGTAATAATAAAATTAAACTGTATGTATACATACACATACATTATACGATACACATAAAATTCTAAT
>NW_017298515.1:0-820 GCF_001594075.2 Trachymyrmex cornetzi
CCAGTAAAATTTGTGAAAAGCACTTCGACATCAGTGATTTCTATAATACAAAAAAGAAAAAGATATTAAAGCCTGATGCAGTACCAAATCATATTATAGCACCTGATAGAATAGAAGAAGCATTTGAACTAGATATATCTATAATATTGATATTACTTTCCATAATTGAAGTATAAGCTGGCACAAATTCTTTCACAATAAGTACTGGCAAATATTTCAACAATATATATGTATTATGTATACCGTACTAGAAAAATTGTTTTTAATTTAATATATTTTTTATATAGATTTAAATGCGTGCAATATAGTATCTATTCCTACTAAACCTGACGACAGTGATATTATAGCACCTGATAGAATAGAAGAAGCATTTGAACTAGGTATATCTATACTATTGATATTACTTTCTAGAATAAAATAAAAAAGAGCATTAATAATTATTTAGAAAATTGTATCATATATTTATTTAGATCCAAATAAGTCTATGTATAAATTTATTTTCTGCCAATAATAATGTAGCATTATAGATAACAAACCACAAGAAGAATCTCATTTAGGTAAAATGTTATAAAATATGTTTTTATCTTTTAAATATATTAAAATAGTTTGAAAATTAATAATTTTGTAATTATGTGTTGATTTACACAGGTTCAGGTCATATGTATTTTATTTCTTCTTCAGTTTTCTAATCTACTGTAGCATTTAACAGTTACGTTAAATTAGACTTACAGAGAAAGATAATATGATATTAAATGTATACAACTTCTAAATTATAATTCATTGATTTTTAAATTATAACTTATTTCTTCTATATATCTTT
>NW_017298516.1:0-218 GCF_001594075.2 Trachymyrmex cornetzi
GCCGCGAGGAGACAGGCGTTTCTCTTACCGATCGAATGTGTGGCGATTTTCGTCGCACTGTGCCATTTTTTGTCAACCACCTTCATCGTGAGAAAAATCTACGACTGACACGTACGATTAACCGTACTCACTTTTTATACGAATCCCCTGGAAAATGATCTACGTGCCACGTAGACGTAATGAGTCGTATCCTCGGGAAAAATACACGTTCGAAATCG
>NW_017298517.1:0-280 GCF_001594075.2 Trachymyrmex cornetzi
CAATAAAATTAGCTTTTGCTATGACGATTAACAAATCACAAGGTCAAACATTTGATAAAATAGGAGTAGATCTTCGAAAAGATGTCTTGAATCATGGGCAACTTTATGTTGCTTTTTCACGAGTACGTTCTTGGAAAGCATTAAGAGTTTATTTAGGTAATCAACGTGATAATAAACAAATTAAAAATTATGTATATAAAGAAATATATAAATAATTCCTTTTCCTTATTTTATACATACGATAAGATAAAGGTATTTAATAATACACAAATTAATTTAA
>NW_017298518.1:0-509 GCF_001594075.2 Trachymyrmex cornetzi
ATGTTAAACAAGGACAATGGATGCATCATGCACATCATGCGCGATACGGAACGCACCTTAAGTCCGTAACTTGTAGCCAAAATTTCACGTTCTTCTCGTATGTTACAATACCTTCTTTCTGCAAGTGGTAATTCTAGTTCTTTATTATATATAAAATTATGCAAGACAATTGTTGCCTGCACAGCTTTTACGACAGTAGATGTGCTTGCAATAATAGGTTGACGATATAGTCTCCATTTTGCAACCAAAATCCCGAAAGCACATTCAACTGTTCTCCTTGCTCGACTCAGGCGATAATTGAAAATTTTTCTACTAATATTAGTTGTCCACTACGAGGATATGGTCGCATCATATATGTGCTCAAAGGAAAGGCCTCATCTCCCAGCAAAACGTACGGAAATTCCAAATCTGTATTATTCAAACGTGTTGGTAGAGGGATATGAAGAGCCTTCGAAAGTATCTTTTTCTAGTTTTGAAGAAGATGTATTACAGTTGTTGACGCCAGAAGC
>NW_017298519.1:0-606 GCF_001594075.2 Trachymyrmex cornetzi
AAATGTGTTGTCCGTCCAACGTTTTCTTTTATATGTCGTGCACGACTGTTAGACGTATAACATAATCCTTTCAATGTTAAATTTCAAAGTGCAACTCACAACACCAGTCAGTCAATACCAACTAACAGTAACATAACATCAATGTTATAATTTCATTCTTAACAATATAAATATAATCAAGTCTGGACACATTTCAAATACTTGTATTTAAAATGCAATTTGTATTTCGTATTTTGTATTTCAAATACCCGGTAAAAAATTTGTCATGCATGAATATGCATGTATAAATATGTATGAACATATATAAACATACATATATAAATATTCATAAATTAATTTTATAGGAAATATGTCCTTATATGCTCATACATCCTTTTTTATTTTGTAAAATTATTTTTTAGTAATAGAAATAGTAATATAGTAATGTGAAAACATTAAAAATAATTAAAAGGATAATTTTCGCACTATTCGTTTTAGAAAATATCAAGTTTGAAGAAATGTGTAAAATAATTACTTATGTATCATTATATATAAAATTATGTCAATAAAGGTTTATAATGCCAATGAGAGCCGATACTGTTGTACGTGTAATCAAATATTATACAC
>NW_017298520.1:0-1032 GCF_001594075.2 Trachymyrmex cornetzi
GTCGCGCCGTGATTGATATGACAACCGAGTGCCGACATATTGCCAACGTTGACCCAACCTTGGTCCGACGGTGGCATCAAGTTGTCTTCAGTTAAGGGTCGGCTAACGGAGGTTGAGCCGACGTCGCGCCGTGATTGGCGTGACAACCGAGATCCAACATACTGCCAACGTTGGCCCAAGGGTCGTCTTTAAGTCAGACTCAGCTAATGTACGTTGGGCCGACGTCGCGCCGTGATTGATATGACAACCGCGTGCCGACATATTGCCAACGTTGGCCCAACCTTGGCCCGACGGTGGCCTGAAGTCGTCTTCAAATCAGTGTCGGCTATCGGAGGTTGGGCCGACGTCGCGCCGTGATTGATATGACAACCGCGTGCCGACATATTGCCAACGTTGGCCCAAGGGTCGTCTTTAAGTCAGACTCTGCTAATGTACGTGGGCCGACGTCGTGCCGGGATTGGCACGACAACCGAGTGCCGACATATTCCCAACGTTGGCCCAAGGGTCGTCTTTAAGTCAGACTCTGCTAATGTACGTGGGCCGACGTCGTGCCGGGATTGGCACGACAACCGAGTGCCGACATACTGCCAACGTTGCCCCAAGAGTCGTCTTTAAGTCAGACTCTGCTAATGTACGTGGGCCGACGTCGTGCCGTGATTGGCACGACAATCGAGTGCCGACATACTGCCAATGTTGGCCCAACCTTGGTCCGACAGTGGCATCAAGTTGTCTTCAGATAAGGGTCGGCTAACGGAGGTTGAGCCGACGTCGCGCCGTGATTGGCGTGACAACCGAGAGCCGACATACTGCCAACGTTGGCCCAAGAGTTGTCTTTAAGTCAGACTCCGCTAATGTACGTTGGGCCGACGTCGTGCCGTGATTGGCACGACAACCGAGTGCCGACATACTGCCAACGTTGGCCCAAGGGTCGTCTTTAAGCCAGACTCCGCTAATGTACGTTGGGCCGATGTCGCGCCGTGATTGATATGACAACCGAGTGCCGACATATTGCCAACGTTGGCCCAACCTTGG
>NW_017298521.1:0-218 GCF_001594075.2 Trachymyrmex cornetzi
AGCTTTTTTCGTTTAATCGTAAACTTCGATTACGAGCGATAAGACATGGATCGAGTAAAAGAACATATACGTCGAAAATCGATCGAGCCCAAGGGGTACCGTCCCTTACAGCAAGGTCCGCCAAGTCCCCCACCACAATCGAAGGAAAACCCGAGATATTGGGAATGTCCTGGCGAAAAAGCATCAAAGTCGCCAATGAATTCATCATCGTCAACGCA
>NW_017298522.1:0-484 GCF_001594075.2 Trachymyrmex cornetzi
GTTTTCGCGCGAACTCGATACGATGTCTGTGAATAAATTTGGTATGCCTCTGAGGAGAGACCACAGCGATGAAATTGAAAAATCACGACCGTTAATAGAATCGTTACGGAATTACGTACACGATAGTGGGCTCTGTCTGAATCCGGATCATTACGACGCGAAGGAACGAAAAATAGAACACGTGGCCGCGCCGGAGTTCGACACCGACGAGGTAAACAAAAGCTACGTCGAACGCACGCTTCGAGATCGAGGAATCGTTTAGAATAACAAGGAGAGATGTACAGGAAGTGCGCAACGACATGGAGAAAATGCGACGAAACGTGGAAGAGATTAAGTATCTGAATCGAAGTGTAACTGCACAAATGAAAAATATAGTGACTAATGAGATATTGAAGAATTCGTTCAAAGACCGACTTCAAGATGTGGTGACGAATGAAGAGTTGGAAAAAATTATTTTACAATTGCGTCGCGAAATGGAAAGAAG
>NW_017298523.1:0-1413 GCF_001594075.2 Trachymyrmex cornetzi
TCTTGAGTCCAAGGGCGGCAAGCCGTAGCTATCGAAATATGTTCCTGTACCGTATTCGTCGATATAAAAGGCGACACAGTGCTGGCCAGGTCGATCGTGATCGTCTGTGTTAGCGACAATGGCAGTCGACCTCGTCCACACCCTCGGCAGTCGGTCGGCAGGATAGACCCCCGCATGTCGGACACTGAGATGATGTAAGGCGTTTAAAACTTCCAGTGAATTCATTTTTCGGCGTAGATGAGCGTGAGAGAGGAAATGTATGCGTAAATTCAGAATTTACCTCTTTTGCCAGTACGTGCGTTGTAGAGTTCTCAAAAATACTAGACGTTTTCGAAACGCTAGTGTTAGTTTTATCTCAATCAGTCGTCGAGTCGAATTTTGGAAGATCTTTTTTCTCTTCGGCTGTCGCTTGTTCGTCCTCGTTTTGATTCGCCTTTTCTGTCACGATATTTTTTCTCCACGCCTCGATGTTGCGAAATATATTGTTTTTTTTCTGATTTTTAAACTTAATTAAAAAATTTCCGCTGTTTGTTTTTTCGCTCTCGACGTCGCTTTCGCTGCAATTTTCTGAAGGAAGACTATCGTAGTTCGAATCGCTGCTATTTTGTATAGCTAGCCAACGTTTTAATTTGTAAGCGTTGCGTAAGGCGCAATGAGATCCAACGTTGGTTCGAAATCCGTGGTGTGTGCAACGTTGTCCGCAAACCTCCGAAATCTGGCAGATTTTTGAAAGCCGGAGAAATTCCTTCCAGATTATATACGTTTCTGGACAGTAAATTGCTCAGATAACGTGACTTCTCTTGTCCTCTGGTATAGATGTGCCGTGCGTGTCGTGTAATAGCTTGCAAATGTATCGTAAAGTATATAGGATTAACGTCTCCGACGTTAATCGATTCGAACCATTCGATTCCGTGATAATTTCGTGTAAGCCAGTTGTTTTCTAGTCTTGCTCTCTCGGGTAATTCTCCAAATGGATAAGGTGGTCTCATAATCCAGTACCCGGTGATCATCGCATTAATAGTGTTTCATCAAGACAAGATTTCTTGTCTTGAAGAGCATTTCTTGTCTTGTCTTGATTTTCAAGACAAGAATTTTCGTTCTTCTTGTCTTGACCATTTCTGACGTTGTATTTCTTGTCTTGAATTCAAGAATCTTGAATTTCTTGATTTTTTAAGTAGGGTCCTGTGGCTCTTTGGAAGCGTGTGTGGGATGGCACAACTAAGCATCGATCGTTACATAGAGATACTATCTTATAGATAGATCACTATGTGGCAGATCTGCTCAGTTAGTGTTGTCATATCTTGAGCTTTCAGATCATCCGATAAGCTTCTTGATTTTAGACTCCCGATTGCGCATGCAACTTCGTTTTAAAATCACGTATTTGCACGCCTGCACGGTCGAGTCTTCCTCGTA
>NW_017298523.1:2227-2992 GCF_001594075.2 Trachymyrmex cornetzi
AATAATAAGATCGTTCTTTCTCTGTTTACTGAAGCCTGATTGGTTGTTGTTAATCCAACAACCAATCAGGCTAGTTAGAAACAACAGTAAACAGAGAAAAAACGATCTTATTATTCCTGCCTCTCACTCTAATCGTTTTTCTACCCTCACCATTGCCATCAGCTGTTCATTCTAGATGTCGATGATCGTAAGCGTTAGAAGCCCAAGGATGCCAATTCGAGGATGGTTTACGACATCGCGATCAACGCCATCAGTCGGCGGTCTAGTGAGACCAGTAGCTACACATCTAAGCATAAGTCGTATATGTGTCACATAAATTTTTTATTTTTAAAAGAAGAGGATCGCGATCAAAGAAATTACTGGAAGAAAGAGCTTACGCAGTATTATGCAATTCCTCGAGTTGACGAAAACATCGACATTTTGGATTGGTGGTAAATTCATGAAAAATCTTTCCCAAACCTCTCAAGGATGGCTAAAGATTTTTTAGCCACAATGAC
Source organism: Trachymyrmex cornetzi (assembly GCF_001594075.2). Lineage (NCBI taxonomy): Eukaryota > Metazoa > Arthropoda > Insecta > Hymenoptera > Formicidae > Trachymyrmex > Trachymyrmex cornetzi. The sequence goes on from NW_017298523.1 coordinate 2,725, forward strand.
AACATCGGTTCCAGCGGAGAGACTGAATTCGAAAGCTTCTCTGATAATAAGAAAACATAGGAATAAATTGAATTGCCGAGTCGGCTCATAGTTCACTATGTTTAAATTCATGATTTAAAAGTGTGCCTATAATGTCCATTATGCACAAATCTATTAATAAAGATTAAAAATATTTCTCAAATTGTCATTTTTAATATCATGATGTTACTGCCAAATGTTTCAGATTATTAGATTCCTGAGATTATTAGATATAATAATAACTATTATT
>NW_017298523.1:3368-3698 GCF_001594075.2 Trachymyrmex cornetzi
TTCGAATTTTCGCTACTCTTTTTATGTCACGAGACGTCAGCGTCGGTGTCACGAACAAGACTGAAGCTTTTTTCGTCATCTCACGTGGAATTGGATTAAAAATAATGTGTAGTAGGGGAAAAATATTTTTCTCACGAAAGACATAGAGCTAACCGGAAAAGTCGACAATGACTTGACGCGAAGAATCGATTTCTAAAACATTATCGAACTCTGCATACACGATACAATTGATAGTCACGGAAAGAGCTTTTTTGAATCTTACTTCTAATCGTAAGCTTCCGTGTTTCACAAGATTCCAATGTCCTGCACAATTAGCGGATAGATCCGTAG
>NW_017298523.1:3890-5601 GCF_001594075.2 Trachymyrmex cornetzi
ATTCTGCAATTTTTGAAATTAAACGGGTTCAATTTTCTATCACCGTTAAACGTCTTGTTATCGACAAAGCCAACTATTATTCGTTTCGGCAGCTGTCCGAGTATATTGCATTGTCTATCGATTCCCCCACGACACCGGCGTGTATCGTGAATGTTTTAACTTCGACTCTCGTAAGGGGATACTTGGCGGTAGTTTTACTCAGCATTCTAGCGTGTGCGAGTAGCACACCCGGACTTATTTTTGCTCTTCTTACGAGTAAACTGGCATCGAGAATACGTATTTTTGACATCGTTCTAGTGTCCATAAGGCAACATGAATCTTTCGAGCGTACGAGTCTCATTTTAACTTCCACACCGTTAATTAAAAATTTATCTTAATTGAAAACGTCGCAGTGAAGGTGACCTACGAGATCTAGCGCACGATTTCCTTGAATGTATTTCGCGCGTCTCTCGAGTGCCGTATTCGGATTTGACGAGTCTAACGTGTCGTCCATGTAGCCGGGAATATCCGCGTCCCATAAGCAAGAGGTTAGATGGGAAGTTTTTGTGGGTGAAGCATAATTTAATAACGCCTCGATGTACGCGCGGTAAGTGTAAGCGTTGTTTGGTGGCGACACGAGTTTTTGATTGAAATACACGTCGATTTGATTGAACTGGAATGCAGTAAATGATTTACGGGCCCTACTTTTGCCACGTCGGTGGCTGCGATCGATGTGCTCTCCCCGCGTTCGCTTTCTACGCGTATGCCAAGGCTCAACATGGTGTGAGTGAGATCCAGACAGTCTTCTCCATGGCCGGAGATTTTTCTTCCTGCAGCGCGAATTTTCTTTTTCTTCTTCGTCATTTTTTTGCTCTTCTTCCCTGTGCTACTTCTCGATGATTTTTTTTTACCGCCCGACGTCGTTTACGAAGCGCGATACGATTATTCCAACCTCCGAATGGAAACTGAAGTGTTGCGGACTTTGCGGATACTTTATATCCCGACCCCCTCATCAGGGAACTTATATTTTCTTTGGTTTTTCTCTTCAGATTACCCCCAGATTCCGCGAGCCGACTTTTGACCGTTTCCTTCAACGACTTATTATTTTCGACGTCTTCTATTACGTTAATTCCCGCACGTAAAGCTTCTTTTCCGACGGCACGTGCACCTTTACCTAGGTAAGGTAATATTTTTCTGAATAGACCACCGAGAAAGCTTCCGATTCCATGTCCGCGTTGATAGGGCGAACCGACGAAAACACGTGGAATTCCACCTCGACCAACCATGTCCCGCGCATCAAAATACTCCTCATACTCCATAGCTAGTTTCTAACTAAAGACTGTCGCTATATCGACACGCTCGCGTATACGACAGAAAAGTTAATGCTTACGTTTAAAGTGCAGCGTCACTGTCAGCGTTCCGAATTCGAATGGAATTTTTTTTCCAAGATGATCTCTTATATCTATTTCGATCGTTCTGAAATTCGTTCGTCGCAATGGGATATAATTTGGAAACGAGAAATGATCACCAAATTTGCACCAAATGCGTAATTATGGTTGCGTATCTTGACCGGAACTATCCTGAGAAGAGGAGTACGTACATCACCTGTTATATAAGGCTCACAAATATCGCAATAAACGAACATTTTATCGGGAATACCCCGCCACAAACTATAGGGTTCGGTACTCCAGTAAAGGTCTGCAAGTCGTTTTCCCGTCTCCTTATTAAATCC
>NW_017298523.1:5952-6499 GCF_001594075.2 Trachymyrmex cornetzi
AACATCGACGAATCTGATCACATTTTCCTTATGACGTATGTGTAAAAAGGTACAGGGAAATTGAATCTCGGTTATCGCAACCTCCCATTGTCCGTGTAACACGATAGAGTGAGGTAATTCCGTGATGAAGGACGAAGTTGTATTATCCGGAAAATGACGCATACTGCTGTTACTCGAAAGTACCAGAAGAAATTGTTCCTCCTCCATCGCGAAGAGAAATTAAACTCGAAGCCGGAATCCAACTATCAAACTTACTGGGATAACCTCGCCAGCTAACAAGCACTTGCTTATTAGCTCCTCGTCCTTTATTCTTTATTACGCGATCGACGATAAACTGTTCTTCCTCTACGTTTTTCTCAACTCGAGCTAATTCTTGCTCATAAAAAATACCGTCTATGACTTCGCCTGCTAAATCTCGCAGTTCGTACACGCGAGGGCTTCGCCAATCGAGAACACGGTAAATTTGAGATATCTCCTCGCTCCACTTAGCCTCGTATCCTTTCTCGAAGGCAGCTTTCGCTCTACTGATACGAACGTGATCTCCGAC
>NW_017298523.1:6594-6857 GCF_001594075.2 Trachymyrmex cornetzi
GTTACTACCGCAGGTTGCATTCTCGTGGACGAGTGACGCGTGTGATTGTAAGCGTGTACAATGTCCTGCAGAACATCGAAGTAGCGTCGCGTATTTTTATGCGTAAAATAACGCCACATTCGTTCCTTCAGTGTTGTGTTGAAGCGCTCGACGATGGCGGCTTTGACGTCTGGATTACGCGTTACTCGAAAACGAATGTTGTTTTCTTTAAGAAATTTCTGCATTGATTGCGCGACAAATTCTTTACCCTTGTCCGTTTGCAG
>NW_017298523.1:7586-11848 GCF_001594075.2 Trachymyrmex cornetzi
GTTTTGTCAGTAAGCGTGCATACTTACGATAAGATTTCGGTACGCTTTCCACTATTTCCTCAATGCTTTTCATCGCATGATTATTCTTCGCATGATTATGATCGCTCGAAATTTCAAAATTTTTCGTAATAATACCGGTATTACTGATGGAATGTGCTAGTGGTATATCGGATGTTTGCGTGAGATCGTGAAAAATGTCATCGCTCGTCGTCTCGTTATCAGCGGAGCCATCTCGTGTAGCGTTGTCTTCTGCGTTTTCGCTGCGGGCGTCTTTCTGCCTTCGCGTTTCTTGGATAAATCGTAGGTATCGCCATAATGCCTCTCTGTACATTTTCCATCTCTCACTTTCGTCGCGTGGCCAGTCAGAATTAAGAATACGGCCCATCTCCGCATCGAGTCGTGTTAGATGAGTTCCGGGAGTTTGCGCTGTGCTATTAGTGCTCGCTGTGTTATCCGAATTTTGCGGTACTGCAATTTCTTTTGACTCTCCGTCAGCGAATGATGTCAGATTCTGACGTAGCTGATGTTGCATTCTCTCGAGATTTTCCGTCGAAATTAAAACCATTTTTTTGGCCCTCTCCATAACGTTTTATCCCACTATTTCGTTCCTTCGATAATTAGCGATAATAAGGTCGATAATATAGGACCGATAATATAAGGTAAAAATCCGCCTCGCTGCACCAACAGCTTTCTTTTATCCTTCCAATTACCACGTTTTGCAACGATACGACATAGAGGCGTTTTGAATTTGGTTAGCCGATTTTTTTCACAACGTTCGAGCGAGACGTTACCTTTGAGTGTATTAAAAACACATTCACAGATACAACGAATAAGTTTTTCGTCCGCGGCACGTAGGAAGGTCGTGCGTTGATTTTTGTTCAGATGATAGAGGGCCGCGAGAAGACAAGCGTTTCTTTTACCGATCGAATGTGTGGCGATTTTCGTCGCACTGTGCGATTTCTCGTCACTCGTCTTCATCGCGAGAAAAAACGTACGACTGACTGGTACTATCGCACGTGCTCGTCTTTTATACGAATCCGTTCGAAAATGATCTACGTGACACGTAGACGTAATGAGTCGTATCTTCGGGAAAAATACACGCTCGAAATCGATACTCGTCCGGAGTTGATTGTTTCAGATCGAGCAGCAAATAGCCGTGAGGCCTCGACGTAGCGTCGTAGTATGCCTCTTCTAGAAATTTCGGATCGTCGGGATATACTTGACGCGCTAAATGACGAATTTGAGCGCGATCACGTGGATTTTTGAAAACTACGATGTAATTCGCATTGAGAGATATATCACGCTGTCCACGGCCCTGATGGAAGAGATTCTGCGAGATAAGAATAACGCTGAGATTCTTGTGATGACTGCCTTTAGTAAAAAGATCAACGATTGCGTCGCTCGACGACGATTCTCTCATAAGATCATCGATTATCACCAATTTTGGAGAAAACGGATCGTTCGAGTAATCTTCCGGACGAGGTAAACCCTCGCGAAATTCAATTATATTCTTCTTTATCGCCGCTTTACCGCTGTCGCTTCCCCTGATCCTGATTAATCTTCTGATACTATCGAAATTTACCCTAAGCGAGTTCCTATAATTAAGCGTTATTCCTTTTACTTTACAAATTTCATGCAGGCGATCCTCCGGTGTACGAACAACGTACGCATAGAATTTCGGGCCAGCCGACACGAACGATTCGATATAACTACCGCGGCCGAAGCTCTCGAGTTCGTCGGTCATATCCCCCAAAAAATTTCCCGTACGTGGCTCGTACTCGTTCGGATCGCCTGTACTTATATATAAGCAGGAATCTGTATCATAATACAATACTCGCCTATTCAATAATTCTAAATGTTCGTATAATTTCAGTCGCGTCAGCGCCGTCGTGAATGCCACGATCACGACGTTTGTCTGCGGAGAAGCTACGACCGCTTCTTCTCGTAATCTCCACGAGACATATATTACCTCGTCGTTGACGGGTAATATATCGGTTATTTCGTGTTCTGGACTCGTGAGCAAAGCTGCCAATCGCTGGTAATTTTTCACGATCTCGGTGTTAGTTAGGCAAATTGGATCGTTGACCGAATTTTCCCCAAAAGGAATTTAAGCAGAGCTTTGCAACCGAACGTAGACCTGGATTTCGAGCGATGTTATTTTTATCGAGAACGATACCCTCGGTTTCCTCGTATTCCCGAAGATATCGCTCCTTAGCTTCGTCATCCACGCATTCGTTCGGCCATCCGCTAGCTTCCTGCTTCAATTGCAAAAAACTATTGATATATCCGGTAAACAATCCATCCTGCCGCGTATCGGGATCATATCGCGTGACCTTGTATTGCCAAATTTCTCTCACTTCCGACACGCGATAACCTTTCTCGACGGCTTTGCGAAATTCACAGGATACCCAGGTATCCTCGAATTCACGATCGGCGAAACTGTGAGTACACTCAGCTTGCGAGAACGTTTCGCAACAACTCCGACACAGCGCGAACACAATTTGCCGCGTACGCGATACGGGAGTACCGGATGAAAAAGATCGAGCGGAGGGAGTACTTTACAACGAATGAGTCCTTCGAGCGAGTTGAAATCGAAATCCGGAAATACGCCGATTAACTCGGAACATTCCTCTCCGATGTAGATCTTTGGGTGACCGATCGGAAAAGCACCCGTTTTCAGTACATAGGGATACAGAGAGCATACGTCTATGTAGCGTATTTTCTCCGTTCCCGCAACATCGCATCGGGTTGCTATATTCCCCGTTCGGCCACCGAAAAATGCGTCGCGCGGATCGAGAGGCGAGTTCTTTATTATCTGAGCATTTTCAAGAAAATCGCGCATCTCATTATTTTCACGTATTTCTCGGTCAAAATCGCACTCCCATTTCTCCATCACCAGGTATCCCCGTCGTCGAAGACGCCATGTCGCCGCGAGAGTTCGCTCGTAGCGCGCGTCGATCGTATCGCCATGATCGGTGGAAGAACTGAGTTTTCTCTCGCGATTTATTCGGAAGCATGATGGACATCCATGCCAAAAGCATCCGTGAAATTGTAACACGTAACGTTGCGTCTCGTTCTCCAAATCAGTTTCGTAATATCCATCGACGGGCGTACCGGCAATCCGAAATTCGCGCCCTCGCCCCGCGTGGCTTATCCGTTGATTGAGCTCACGCTCCATCCACACCAACCACTGCACGGTTTTGCGCGAATGATTATCTCTATATCTGTATCCACCAACTGGAATGACTCCTATTTCTTTCCCGCGTAAAAAGTTTCTGCGAAAAACTTTCATACACGTAGAAGCGATAGTTGTGCATTCCACGAACGGACACACGCTCCCGCGTTCAAGAAAGATTTTCCTGAAAGCCAAGCAGGCCCGTCGAAGGATATCAACGTCGTTACGACAATATTTAACTATTTCGCGTTGAAAATCAAAAATGAAGCCGGATTGTGTCATATCGTCGTGCCATTTTATAAAATGCTCGCGTTCCTCGGGTTTCATTTGTTCGGGCGAATAATACCGTGCGCTAGGTATTGGTCCGATATATGCTTGATGCTCTTTTCTATTGAATAAATGAGGAAAGATGCCTTTACCCGATGTATCCTGCAGTCCGAAAGCCTTAGGTAAATCAGATAATCGCATCGGCATATAATTTGAGCTATCAATAAATTTCGTGTTACCGACCGTCATCATGATAATTTTCGTCCCGTTCAAAATCATCCGTGGCTCTTGAATTATGCCAGATTGTTCTACGATGTATTTTAAGATAAACTGAGCGTCAAACGCTTTCGCATTATGCGCGATACAAATTATTTTGTTAAAATATTTTGACGTTCGCGTTGCGAAATCTACAAATTCTTTTACCGGATCATGGCGAAAAACAAATTCACGCACCCCGCACCAACGACATCGCGTCGACATTTCTTGTATTTCCGCGCACTTTCGCAAATTTGTTGCGCGACGCAAAGAGTCGGTATGTGTATCTTTATATTCTCCGTTCCTTCGAGCGTCTCGTCTTGTCGGGTTTCGAAGTCATAGAACACGAATGCGACGCGATCTTTTTTACTTCGCGCATCATTCGCACTTTCGACGTCATTCTCGTCGTTTACCTGGTTCTCTTCTCGCATTGTCCCAGCGCTCGTCCCCTCTCCGGTCTTCAACTGTGACTTTACGACGAAGAGGCTGTATGTAACAAGAATGATTCAAAGTTTGCAACGAGCGACAAATTTTACAAAACATAACGTCGCAGTCGTGACGCGAA
>NW_017298523.1:12197-12593 GCF_001594075.2 Trachymyrmex cornetzi
CCAGGGAGGAGAGTAACGCGCAGCCGTCGTACAACGGATTCTCGCCGCAACCAAAAGTACTGAAATTGTAAACGACTATCGCGATATTTTCCGCAGTAAGAAACCGTTGAAATTGCTCAATTTCACGAATTCCGCATCCTTCCTCGGGAATCGTGATACCCGCAGAAATCGTTAATTCTTTAGCCAACTCGCGTTGTAAAGAAGAACGCTGCTGTCTCACGGATTCCCATCTTTCATGTAGTTCCCCCACGCGTAACCCTGCCCGCGATCGTAATGCACGCGTGCCGCTACAAGCGAACGGGGAAAACATAAATTGTCGAAATTGGCAATTTGTAAAATCGAGCGTTTGGCTACGTCTTCGCGCGTTAATCGATTGGACTGACGTCCGCGACCGGC
>NW_017298523.1:14655-18902 GCF_001594075.2 Trachymyrmex cornetzi
TAATGGCGCTTCCTTATTTCCTTCTCCTAAGTTTGTTCAGCTAATCACTAAGGTTCTACATATTTTTTGTAAGTATTCTTTCTTAGAAAGTCGACTATTTCTTATTTGCTAAAAGCTTTTCTAAGTTAAATGATCTTTTTTTTCCTTACCGTGTAATCGACAAAAAATTTACTCTTCTGTCAAACCATATTTCATTTTTTCAATAATTTTTGAAAAGCAGAACGGACAGATTATCATAAAACAAATTTGTACGCTTCTGTGTTCGTTTTACCTGCCTGTCATTCCCAGACTTTTTTTTTGAAAGGCTATCCCTTTTTACAGAATTTAAAGAATTTTTTTGTCAATTTGGACAGGATTCTTTCTTCAATATGATGTATAACTCCACAGTCGGAATGTCGTAAAACGAACTTGTACGTCTCTGTCCCCTCTTATTTACCTCTCCCCTGTAAGTCTTCTTTGAAAGGCTATCGCATTTTTTCTTACAGAATAATTTAAAAGAATTTTTTATTAATTTGGGCAGAATCCTTTCTTCAATAATTTTTATAACTCGGCAGTCGAAGTATCGTAAGACGAACATGTCCGTTCTTGTTTTACCTCTCCCTTTCAGATTTTTTTAAATTTTAACGGAAAAAATATAGAAAAATCTAGACTTTTTTGCTTTTTCTTCTGCGCGCGCAGAATAATTTTTGTAAAGTAACATCGACGAAAGAGGGATGATGTCGTCGGTAGCGTTACGAGTCCGCTTCATTCGAGTCTCGTCGTTCCTAGCTCCAACTTCGTGAGCAAGCAAGCAAGTACTGTACTTCTTAGTTTTGACCCAACCAACTTGGATTATTCGTGTCATTTGGTGCTACAGCGAAGTAAGAATAATGGACAGCTTAAAAGTCGCCAATAATTCGAACGAGCAAATGTACTCCAACCCGAATTGCTTCAAGCCGCGTAACAACGACGTGGGAAGAAACACACGATTTCATATGCTGTTTACGACAACGTATGGTCTCAACAACTCTCATACGAAGACGATTCATGTGGGTCTGCAAAGAACGAACGAGGGAATCTTCAAGCCTCTTGTAAAATTGAGCGAAAACAGTGCTGATGGTATTTATTTCGACGCCGAGAGTTGGAAACAGTTTCGAGACAACATGGGCTACATGAACGAATATTTAACTAGTGATAACCGAACGAAAACGAATTCTGTTATCATAAAAAATATCTCTATCAGTTTTACCACATCTTACGGTGCGAAATCAATATTATTGGCGTATAAAGACGAAGAAGAGGGACTTCGTTCTATGGAAAATATCAGCGGGAATCTCCGAAAAGAAGAGGTCGCGTCCGATTCAACGCCGCCGTCGAAGAAACGCAGAACCTTCGCAGTAGCTATTGTAATGCAGAAGACTACCTTTCTCGGTCTGCAAAACATTGTGAAATGTGTCGACGCGCATTTAAAACAATTAGAATCTTTAACCGATAATGTTAACAAGTGCGCGCAGTATTTAATTCGAGAAATCGAGCTGAAACTTCCTGTAAGTTATGTTAATCAGGAAATTATAAAATTAACTCTACGGGGAAATTACGACGAAATTGATCGCAACGTACGTACACAAATTAATGATTTAACTTTTCTTGATATGTATTTTAATATAATATTTTTGGAATTAATTTCATTGCGCTACAATGAAATTTCTTATATAATCCTCTCAAATCGTGAATCTTTCGCTTAATGTTTCTAAGCCGTTTTTTAGATTATTCTTATATGTATTTTCCTACGAAGAAAAATTTGTATCAATAAATACATCTTTGTATCATAAACTCTCGTTTGTTTCTTAATTATTCGTTCCCTTCCAAATCCAACCGACATCTGCTTTTTTTTCATATTTTTTGTCAGAACTAGCTTAATAAAAACTTTTGTCATTTTTAGAAATAAGACTAACGCTAACATAAAGTGTAAAAAAATTTATCCACTAAACCGAGTAAATCATCCCAGCTCTGTTACAATCAGTCACGAACTTGTCCATTCCTGTTTTCCTCCTGTGCTTCCAGACAAAAAAATCGGTCACATAGCATTAAATAGTAGAAAAATAAATAAGCGATAAAGGAAAACTCTCTTCATTATGTCTAAGCAGGACGCCGAGATGCGAAAAAACGAAGGACCATAAATCATACCCGCATTCCTCTTTGAAGCCTGAACCTTCCTCCCTTTTTTCCCCCTGGCAAAAACCTGTCTCGGGGTCCTATTGTCTCCACCTCCATCATTTTCTCGGACTTGGCGGCTTTTCATTTTCACTGTCTCTCTCTCTCTCTCTCTCTCTCTCTCTACTCTCTCTCTCTCTCAACACGCCCTCTCCCTCACCAATCGTACCGTGGGTAGCTATGGAGCGAACCAATCGAAACGCTCCATTTATCTCATTACTCCATCCTCACCAAGCAGCCAGAGCGCTCCCTTTTTCCAGACAGGCCCTTCTAGTCGTCTAGGGGTGGGGAGTGGGGGGGATTTGCTTTGACGTCTAGGGGGAAGAGGGGGTTTGTTTTGACGTCTAGGAATGGAGTGGTGGGGGTTTGTTTTGGCGCCAGGGGTGGAGTGGTGGGGGTTTGTTATGACGCTCCGTGGCTGCCCATATACTACTACGATATGAACAAGTACAAGAGCATGCTGCTGGCGACGAACGCGCACAAACACAAGCATCAGTCTCGGGACCGTTTATTGAGCAACAGGGGATACAAGTGCAAACACATAGTCGCACCGTTGATGTCGATGACACCCAAGAAACAGAGTACGAAATCTGGAAAGGGATTACCTCGTGCAATGACGCTAAACGACAATGCGATCGATTACATGCATTGGGACGATGCCAACGAGCTGGTGGATCGTCTACGATTGCTCGACGCTTCACACCGAGCGGGCAACAACGCTCACGACAACGAGATGCTGTCGATCATCGAGGAACTCCGCGAAGCTGGTCTTATTATAAATTAAATCGCGTATCGACGAAACGAATCAGTCGAGTGACAACAGCGAGAAAAAATACATTATTTTCTTGTATATTACGCGTCGAATCATGAAAAAGAGATCCGATAAAAAGAGAAAAGTTAGCTCCGAGAGACGTCGACTCGTCGAGGAATTGCACGCGAGAAGAAATTTTCCGCGAAGGCGCGTCATAGTCCGTGGATACGACGATCTGTGGCAAGCTGATATCGTTGAGATGCGCCCGTACTCGAGCTTCAACAGAGGCTACCACTACATACTCACCGTTATCGATGTGTTGAGCAAGTACTCGTGGGCCGTACCACTCAAGAGCAAGGGCGGAAGCGAGACGGCTGACGCTATCGTTGAGATCGTTCGAGCGAGTGGAAGATGTCCGAAAAATTTACAAACGGATATGGGGAAGGAGTTTTACAACGCCGATGTGCATAAAATCTTGAAAAAACACGACGTTAATCATTATTCCACGTATTCAACGTTAAAAGCGTCAGTGGTCGAGCAGTTCAATCGCACGCTCAAGAACGACATGTGGAAGATGTTTCCGCTCAACGGCAATTACAAGTGGGTCGACGAACAGCCGCGTCTCGTGTCAGATTATAACGCGGGCAAGTATCGCACCATCGGCATGCGACCTGCCGACGTAACTCCCGCGATCGCCGAAAGACTCTTGGGCACAGTGTACAGCGCGATAAAGATCGCGGGTCCGGCAAAATTCAAAGTAGGCGATTCGGTACGCGTGAGCAAGTACAAGACGGTTTTTGAGAAGGGTTACACGCCAAATTGGATCACCGAGGTATTTACAATCGTTAAGGCGTAACGTACCAATCCCGTAACCTATCTACTCGAGGACTATCGCGGAAAATCCGTCGTTGGAGCGTTCTACGAGCACGAGTTGCATCGCGCTACTCATCCAGACGTTTATCTCGTGGAGAAAGTACTGCGTAGGAAGGGAGACAAGGTGTACGTCAAGTGGTTGGGATTCGATGGATCGCACAATTCATGGATACACAAAAACAATGTCATTTGATAAAATTTTCATTCATATATTTTGTATAGATATAACAAATATATCAATATAAATATATAATCGATAAAATATAAGTATATAATCGTATAAAATATATTTATTATCCCTTCCATCTTCGTTTTGGAGTATACAGATATAAACAATGTTGCGCTTAGATGGTTTTAAAATCATCTAGATGGAGATGAGATGGAAATCCGTAAATCCATCTTAGATGAGATGAAGATGGTTTTGATTTGC
>NW_017298523.1:19450-20374 GCF_001594075.2 Trachymyrmex cornetzi
TGGTTTATATTTGCACAATCTAGATGTAAGATGAGATGTTCCAATTTTCCATCTAGATGACCATCTAAGATGGTTTCATCTAGATGTCGGCAAACACTGGATATAAAATACGTATATAAATGTACGATACATGAAATGAAAAAAAAATTATAGTAATACGTAATAAATGGTATTACATAAAACATAATAGTAATACTTATATAAAAGTAAAAAACCTGCATGACGAAATTATAATTATAATGATAATACATAATAGTAATACATATTCACTGTATGAAAATATAAACAAAAAAATGCAGAAAAACATACACGAAGTACAATTAAAGTACATAAGAAAATTGTAATACATAAAGCATAATAGTAACACATAAAGCATAATAGTAATACATAAAGCATAATAGTAATTCATATTCACTGTATGAAAAAATATAAAAAATCTTGAAAAAAACATACGCAAAATACAAATTAGAGTAATACATCAGAAAATTGTAATACATAAAGCAAAATAGTAATACATATTCAGTGTATGGAAATATAAAAAAAAAATGTAAAACATAATAGTAATATAAATGTTGATACATATAAATTACAAAGGTATCCGCCAATGTCTCCACGGTAACGTTTCCGTCGAGTCCGATACGACGTAGGGGAGAGTGGTGTCGGTTGAAACAAAAAAAATATTTTTTTGCAGTTAACCAATTTATTATAAATAAGAAAAAATTGAAATTTTTTATGAAAACAAATATATCCTTTGGCATTAATTTCAACTTAATAGATATTTAAAAAAGTAACAAATTATAAATGATATTTATCATTAATGACATCGCCGCAACTTATTACAATTGACACCGCGATGGTGTCAATTGTATCACCGCCGCTTGTTTCGATTTTATATCCATTAAACTTACATGTAAACAATAAATT
>NW_017298523.1:20558-25171 GCF_001594075.2 Trachymyrmex cornetzi
CGAATGGCCACTCAATTTTTCGTCAATGACTTATGTCTGTTAACGGTATGCAACTGTGCATGCAGTTCAGTCTTTCGTCAATAGATACAGCTATTGCGGCCAATGTTACAATTGACCCTCTGTTTCAACCGACACCACTCTCCCTATCGTTTGTCATCGTATGGACTCAGAGCGATTTTCGATTCGGATATCGTGTATACTTCGTGCAGTTTAGATCTTATACACGATTGACGACGAGTCATTTCAATCTCTTCGTTCAAACACCGCGTGTAATCCTCGAACGTTATCGTTCGCGCTACGACGTTACTCTTTACGCCTTTCGCTTTTTTAGTGTCCTTTTTACCATCCACCCTCACTGCGTACATCTTCGCTCTGAGACCAGCGAATTCGGTCATTATCGCATCATTATTTTCGTCCTTCATCAGACCTGGTACCTTTTTGTTCGCGAGAGGCATACCGTACGCATTATTTGTCGGATAATCGCTCGTGTCGAATCTAGCGATATCGCGTTTCATAATCTCGTAAACGTCCTCGCACTCGACGTGGTATATAAGACTATCTGTGTCGGTGTACATAATTTTACATTTGTCGCGAAACAGTGGTAACATATACTCGTGATGAAATTCGTACAAGCAGACTTTCGATATGTCGAGTATACACATGCCCACGTAAATCGGCTTGTCGAACTTCACCTCGAGTTTGCACATTTTCGCGATCATTGCCTCCGCGCCGTATCATCCATCCCATTTTGTTATTAATTTTACGTCGACGAGATTGCGCACATTCTCCATAGTCTTGCCGAAAACCGCGTTGTTCATTAATTTGTATAAATTTTTTTCGAAATCGTTTCTCGCGCGAGTTCTAAATTGTGTATTAAGTTCAATATAATCGCGGAGCCATGGAGATTGAGTAAATTGTAGTATTCGATGAATCTTTGTTAGGCAAAGACCGTGACGAGTACATTGTTGCAAGTTTCGGTAGTGGATGACGTAACGCTGTTTATCGTACAGCATCGCTAGAAGTTTATCCTCGCGCTTGCCGGGCGGCTTATGGCGCATCGGGCAGAAAGGCAGGTCAATGTGTTGATCGCGCAGATGCTGCGGATATTCGAGATCGACTTCGAGAATGTAACCGGTGGGCGAATCCGGAGCTATCGCGCTCGCGTCAAAGTTCGCAATCAAAGTCTTTGACCCATCGAAATTCAGCGTATGGCAATGGTTGACACATGGCCCTCCCGTATAAATTGTTAACGTCGTAGTACATCAAGTATGACGATGGTTTCGATGAGTCGTACGAACACATGTACTAGTTATTAGCTTGCGTGTATCTACCGGAACATTGACTGATGCCACCACCGCGCTCGATGAACATGACCATATCGATGTCGGTGAGCAACTCAAATCTTACGCGGGTATATTTTAGCATTGCGTCCCACGTGAAACCAGGCAAGGTGTAATAATGCGTGGGATCGAGACTGTAACTCGCGATACAACTTTCACGAAAATTTTCGAAAATGTCAGCCAATAACAAGACATCTGTTTTCAAGTACAGATCACCGTACTCGCCGAGCGTTCGGATGGAAAATCGCTGCCATACGTTCACGGCGTGAGCGTAATCGCTCTCGGATACTGTATCGCCCATCAACGAACTATAAAATGATTCGCGAGGTGGCAAGCATCGCTTATTTAATTTGTCGACGCAGTCAACGTACTCGTACGGGAATACGCCTTTTCGCGTGAGTAATTCAAATTCTTCGTCCGATTATGTTGGAAATTTGGAACGTACGATTATTGATTTGTCTTTGCTTAGAAACGACGCCAATTTATCGAGGCTTGTACTGAGAAATTTATAGGAATCAATAAACCTTAATTTTACGCAATTTTTTTGAAAATGATTTTCGTTTTTATCTTTGGTGCTATCGACATGTTTCGTGAACGAAATATATTTTTCTTTGGTTATCGGTAGTATATCTACATGTCCGTCGTACGCGGTAGCTATTTCTTTAATTATAAAGTGCGCGTCGTACCCCGACAAGTTGTGAAATACAACTGGAATATTAAATGAATTTTTATAATTAAAAAAAAATAAGTAAATTCTTATGACTCTTGAGTTTTCAATAGTCTATGTCAATAAGGCAAATGAGAGTCAGGCGCGGTAATCGGTGCGCAATAAAAACAGTAAAGAATTAATAATAGTAAATTCTTACATAAATGTATTTAAATAATTCAATGTTCACAAATTTCGAACGTTTCGGCCGCACTTTGGGCCATCTTCAGCGTAATACATATAAGTTTCGCACATTATACAAACGTAAAAAACCGACTTTTTCGGGAAGATACTTGAATTTTTTATCTTCACATCCTTTGTCACAAAAAAGAGGTGTGATTTTTGGAATGATTGACCGAGTCTTTTTCTTATCGCATCCGAGATTCCATCAGAGAAATATAATTTCTGTGATTGACATTTTACTGAATAATGATTATCCATTGGATTTTATATTTAAGACAATTAACTTACGTCTGAAATCACTCTTTTATAATCAAACGATGAAACAGAACAATGTGAATTCTAATGACACAAGGGACGAAATGAAACCATGGATTACTTTGCCGTACATTCCGCAAATTTCTGACAAATTCATGAATATTTTTAATGATGTGAACATCAGATTATCTTTTTACAGTCTCAATAAATTGAATAAATATATTAAAGTTCACAAAGATGTAATTCCGACTAACTCAAAAAGAGATGTTGTATATCAAATTACTTGTAAGGATTGTGATGCAACCTATGTCGGTCAGACGGGTAGAAGATTACAAACTAGGATTTTAGAACATAAAAATCATATTAATAGGAACACGACCACACAATCGGTTATTACAGAACATAGGTTGGAACACAATCATGAATTTGATTGGTTGAATGTTAGAGTATTGGATACAGAGAGATTTTTGAGCAAGCGCTTGATATCTGAGATGATTTACGTTAAACTACAGAAAAATAGCTTGAATTGCCAATCTGACACCGAATACTTAAATAATGCATTTATGGAGATTATTAATAATCTTTGAGGTGTATTGATTTGTTATTTCATTCAACGTTCTTTAGGTTTATTTTCAATATGATCATTACATGTATATTAGTCTTTAGTTTTCTCCGTCCTTATCTGTTGACAAATTACGGTGACATGTACATCTTATATGTTGTTTTCTTAACGATTCTGACTTTCATAGCGATAACATCTTCGTAATTTAATCCGAATTTTTCTTTTGTTAATAATTTTAAACCAGTGATATTTAAAGCCCTTCTTGCGTTCTTATCTGCAGGTGAGTTATTTAAGTATATTTTTGTTGATTACACCTTTCAATACAAAAATTCAGCTTATTGAATGAGATTCGTTCTATCTTAGGATATGTAATTTTACATTACATCTTTGTCTTGGTAACAAATTGATTGGATGAAACTTACATCAGAGCGACTACTCGATCTGTGGCTAAGATTGCAAGGAGATCTTTACGTTTGTATAACGTGCGAAACTTAGATGTATTACGCTGAAGATTGCAAGGAGATGTTTACGTTTGTATAATGTGCGAAACTTATATGTATTACGCTGAAGATGGCCCAAAGTGCGGCCGAAACGTTCGAAATTTGTGAACATTGAATTATTTAAATACATTTATGTAAGAATTTACTATTATTAATTCTTTACTGTTTTTATTGCGCACCGATTACCGCGCCTGACTCTCATTTGCCTTATTGACATAGACTATTTTATAATTAAGATTACAATTTGAATGTGCTGGACCACGGTATCTACCGGTTAAATGGCAATGATCGCGGACCCGCGTATCGTCCGACGCGAACGGCTTCTCACAAATATGACAACGCGTCGCGCTGCTGTACGCCTCCCATTGCTGCTTAGATAAAGCTTCCATGGGCACGTTGGCGGATATAATATCTTTGATGCGATGCGCCAAATCATTGAGCTGTCGCGCGAACCATGCTATACCGTTTTTGTCGCGATGGAACTGATATGCTGATAACGTGTCATCGTACGAACATCGCACGTAGTATCCTAAATACCTCGTGCCGCTGATACTCGTACGACGACGCGTCTTCCTTGTTGGGCTCCGTCTTCCGCAGGACGCACTCCAAGTCGGCGTACACTACGAACGGTACGCGTTCCCGGTTACAGTGGTTGCCAAATTGAAGCCACCTGTCTTTCTCACTCGGCAGTCGGATGGCGCAGTCGTTCATCTTCTGGCAGTCCACTTCGTGCGTCTGCAATTTTTGGCCCGAGCCAAAATAATGTAGGCACCTGTAAATAAAAAAAAAACGAAAAAAATTATTGCTATTACAATTATTTTTTTTTATTAGTAAGATGGAAAATAATAATTTTTTATGTGCACTTACCGATCGCAGAAAAATTTCTTGTTCTTCTTTCTGCTGAGTTGTGAACTCACGAGACGGGACACATTTTTTATCCATACAAAGAGGCCGACACCGTCGTTGCATAGATCTTGCATGTACAGCACGTTGACATCTTTCTCCTGCTTGTCGCTGGTGAGCCGTAGAGGAAGGACCTGTTTATTCTCGATGCCGTACACGTTGAT
>NW_017298523.1:25355-25588 GCF_001594075.2 Trachymyrmex cornetzi
CGCCGCCATTTCTCGCGGCACTTCGATATGGCATCCCGCACGCATTGGATTCAGTTTATTCACGTTGGTAGTCAAATCTGGAGACACTGGTAGTGTCTTGGCGCTAAGCCAAACGCAGCGACACTGCCGTGGCTACTATAATCGAATCTGTCAAGATTTCCAGACGGCGATTATGGGATCTCAATAACGGCTGTCCCGATTGAGTTCTAAGTGTGCTCAATCGATGGCATCCG
>NW_017298523.1:25730-27365 GCF_001594075.2 Trachymyrmex cornetzi
ATGTCCTTTTGGATTTTTCGGCGCTAGAGATAAATATGGCGCTGGCAATGTGCATGGTCACATCACACATGTGCCCGTTTTCTGTAGCTGATCTGTGGCTGATGATTAGGTTAGGAAAACTGTCACATCGATGGCATAGATAGAGGACACGTAAGTAATTTTCTTTATAAATCATGAGCATAAATTACAGACGTTTCGACATCATTATTAAATGTAGGAATAACATATTCTAGATATAGTAAGCGTCCCAATGAAATAAAGTAAAGTTGCTTACTATATCTAGAATATGGTTTATACATTTGAAGCAAACACAATAATGATGTCGAAACGTTTGTAATATATACTTATGATTTATAATATATGACATTTTGCAAAAAACATTTTGTGTTGGCTCACATTGGTAATTCTCTCTTAATTGATTTCTGTTATCATGGTGAACATTGTTGTCTTAAATTTACAGGCAAAGAAAAGGAAGGAGAAAGAAGGTGATTAGTTAGAGAATTTCTAATTAATCCGAAACAAGTCGATCGCAGTGACATTGGTGATGATTGTGCTGTGGTGCATCGACGGCCTTTTATGATTTATAAGGTATTAATAAATCGAAGGTTTTTTTCTTTCAATATTTAACAAATAAGTTAAGGAAAAATTGTCAATGTGAGCCAACACATTACACAAGATGTTCCTTTGTGAAATATCTGTCATATATTATAAATCTAAAGTATAAATTACAGACGTTTCAACATTATTATTGTGTCCTCTTTAAATTCTAGATGTAGTAAGAGTCTCAATGAAATAAAGTAAACTTGCTTACTATATCTAGAATATGGTTTATACATTTGAAGCAAACACAACGATGATGTCGAAACGTCTGTAATTTATACTTGTGATTTATAATATATTTACTTAACTCTAATGATATGTATCATGTGTATAAAAGATTCTCTCTATAGTCCAGTCGTCAGAGATCTTACATCTAAAAATGATCCGACCTGGCTGAAATTTTGTGTGAATGTACATTAATAGTCCCCAAAAAAGATGCAAAAAAGTTTACCACTCGTACCCCCGGGCTTCTTCAGAAATTGCCCCCTAAAGGGGGTAAAAAACGGAAAACATCGATTTCCCAGAAATCTGTGAATGGAAAAAAAAAGTTTCAAACAAAAAATGTAGCTGACACGATTTTGAACAAAAAAGTTCCTTACCACTTTCTTTGTAAAGTGAACCATTCTCTCAGAAAAAACGACTCAAATAACGAGTTATTTTGAGTGTCAGTTGCGCGCGAGAAATGAAATATTTGAAAAAAATTTTATCAAGTACGCTGTAAATATTCAATAACTTTTGTTCCCAGTGACCTACAGGGACAAATAAAAACGCATTTTAAAGGGGAAGAGTTCAGCTTTCTGATAGAACAATAATATTTTACCACAAATGAAGTAAGATTGTTCAAATCTGTTAATGAAATGAAGGTTTCGAGGTTATGGCCGTTTTTTTGCCATTTTCCATATATGAATAAAATTTATCAAATCCGATGACAAATATGTATGGAATCTTAATTCTTATAGTACAAACTGCAGTACCTATACTATAAATTTTCGATTTTGATGTTTTGGAAAAAATATGACGAGTTTGAAATATGCC
>NW_017298523.1:27442-30367 GCF_001594075.2 Trachymyrmex cornetzi
ACTTTTTTGTTCAAAATCGTGTCAGCTACATTTTTTGTTTGAAACTTTTTTTTCCATGCACAGATTTCTGGGAAATCGATGTTTTCCGTTTTTTACCCCCTTTAGGGGGCAATTTCTGACGAAGCCCGGGGGTACAAGTGGTAAACTTTTTTGCATCTTTTTTGGAGACTACTAGTGAACATTCATACCAAATTTCAGCCAGGTCGGTCATTTTTAGAGGTTCAGTAGTATTTTTGCCTCTGACGACTGGACTACTATGGAATTTTAAAATTATACTATATAAACTTACCTTTTTAAAAAAAGGTAAAGAAAGCGCTAAAGCGTTGGTGAAACTGATAACTAATCACGTTTGCTGTTTAGTAGAACTAATGATACGTATCATTTGTATAAAAGATTTGATATCAACAATTGGCGCCAAGTTAAATTCCATGTAATTCGAACAAATTAGATTTTATCATTTTATTCCTCCCAAAGAAAAAATAATTTATTTAACTGTAATGATATGTATCATTTTCGTATAATTGATGATATCAACAAAATTGGCGCCAAGTTAAATTCATCAAAATTTTATCAAAATTTTATCAAAAAAATTTTATGTATTATTAAAATAAAAGATTTGATATCAAGAACTGGCGCCAAGTTAAATCCCACTTCTTTATACCATGCCAAATTAAATAAATAATAAATAATCTAATGGTATGTATTATTTGTACGAAAGATTTAATATCAACAACTGTGTCGCCAAGTTAAATTCTACTACCGGAATGAAAAGTAAAACTCAAGTAATACTATCTTTATTTATTATTTACTTAATCCACATAGTACTATCTTTAATTTTATACAATGAAACCCAAGTATACGTATACTTATTGAAGAATCTTCCTATTCCAATCCAAATGATTTAAATTCCTCTTAAATGAAATTATTATATTACAATTCATTCAAAGACATTTCCTCTTCCAACTAAAGTAGTGGTTATTTAATTCTCCTTCAAAATATTATACAAAACATCACAAACTTGCGTTATCTTGCTCAATTTAAGTGTTATCACAAAAATTAAAGAATTAACCGTTTAAAATGAAAAAATTTAATTTTTTACTTAATCCAAATGGTACTATCTTTAATTTTTATGCAATAAAACCTAAGTATACGTATACTTATTGAAGAATATTCCTATTCCAATCCAAATGGTTTAAATTTCTCTTATATGAAATCATTATATCACAATTCATTCAAAGACATTTCCTCTTCCAACTAAAGTAGTGGTTATTTAATTCTCCTTCAAAATAGTATACAAAACATCACAAACTTGCGTTATCTTGCTCAATTTAAGTGTTATCACTGTAACGTCCGCCGAAATTTGCGCGCAGGCGAACGTCACGTTTAACGACGCCAGACGCGTTGCCGTGGCAACGCGAACTGTCACGACAGCCGCGAAACTCTCGCGAACCGTGATCACGCGCTTAGCGCATGATCGAACAGCTGTTACACAACCGTACTGCGCTTGCGCGACCCAATATAATTAATCGCGTGAAAATCCAATTAAATCAATAACGAGACGAATTAGCACTCCATAATATTAAATGATAAAACTATAGGGAACTAAGAGGCTCTCTGGTATTCTCGATCTATCGCAGTATTCCAAATTAATCAATAAATTCACTTCATTTAAATTCAATAATTGCAATTGCAAATTTAACTGCGCCGATTCATAAAGCGGCTAATACTGCGCTTACGTTCGAGAATACGTAGTTGAATTGCATCCACAAGTGCACCAAAAGCTTCCAACGAAACCTGCGGAAGTCCGTTAGAAGCTTCGCGATACAAGTAACGTACGAACGCTCTGTATCTAAAACTCTATTCATAAAAAAGGGAAAACATCCTTCGACGGAATGTAACGCGAATAAACGCGCACAGCGACTGCACACTATGCAGCACAGGGGCGGAGCGACTAAGAGGGCTCTGTCAACATTTAAATTTGGCAATTTCTTCCTTTAAGACAGTAAAATCTAACGAAATCTCATTAGATCGAAACTTCTACAACATTTCAAAAGATTCAAGTAACTGTTGACAGATCAACCCCCTTTCCCACTCAGCACCACCACTTCTAACTATATAAAAGCGCACACCAAAGTCAGTCAGCGATTATTAGAGTTTTCGACTTTTAGACTTTTACACTTTTCTACTTTCGTCTTCAGTCGGTCTTCTGTCTTCAGACTTTTGAGAAACAGAATGTCAGAGTTAGAGATTCGGTGTCAGAGTGTCAGAGTGAGAGCTAGCCAATTAGACTCCTTCAGAGAGTCCTCCTTAGAAGCGGGGTGCTCATTCGCATAAATCCTGAGGGCCATCCTCCATACTAGGCACATCCAAGGATAGCCGAGCAACACCGCGACGCAAAGTAAGTTGCACGTGGCATTTCCGTCTCAGTCGCATTACCCTCCGTTCGTGTAAATATTAATTTTCTGAAACTATCGCGTGCGAACCATTCGGATACACGAATCTCGTTCATTTTATTCAATATTTTATATTCTTTATTACTAGTTAGCTTAACGTCTCCATGTACGCGAAATCAATTTCACGAGTCGAATCATCTATTGAAATCAAAATAGAATAAAACGTCTAACATTCATTTTCTTTTTTTTTTATTTATCTTCTTCTTTCACTCTCCTTCCTCTCGGGCATAATTAAACCGATTCGGAGCGCCTGTAACGTCTGTGTCGTCTGATCGTCGTTATAATTTTGTGAATCTGGAGCAGGAAGCCTCGCGCGTCGTGGCGCATGAGAACCGCGCCAGGCTCCCTATCCTCCGGGGCGACAGTCACCTTACAACCGGGCCTAGGAAGCCCCTCTCAGAGCCGCCGAGGCATCCCCTTAAAATCTCATTCCCTGAACTCCGTTCTAGGAAGCCCCTCTCAGGGCCTCCAG
>NW_017298523.1:30461-31238 GCF_001594075.2 Trachymyrmex cornetzi
CCGCCTGTCGCTAGCAATAGTGCAAGTAAGGTCGTAAAGATTGAGACTGTCACCGGACAGTTCTGTTCGCGCGAATTTATAATGAAAAGTATAAATAAATAAACGTCTTGAACTCCGCGAATTAGCTTTTCCATGTAATCATTTTGTGACCGTCGACCTCCCTCCTTTTACTTCGGTAACCGTGATTACCGCCCTTGCCGCCAGGGGCGAGAATCATGCCGAGCCGTCGTTGGACGGGCCCACGCCGCGTCCGAGGGGTATTCGCACTCACGCCCCCGGACGTGACAATCACAAAAATTAAAGAATTAACCGTATAAAATGAAAAATTTAATTTAAATAAAAAAATTTTCATTTAAAAACACTTGGCGCTGCTGGATCTGGATATAATAAATAGACTGCGGAACTTTATGCAAAATACTTAACTGAATATTAACTATCGGACAGTTTTAGCAGTCAATCGTTGTTCGTTCAAGAGTTATTAAAAGGTGAATTTAAAAGATTGAGATTGCCATCTGTAAATTTACAAAATTGCAAAATATGCATTTTAAGCAAAACATTCAGTTAAGTATTTTGCATAAACTTCCGCAGTCTAATAATAAATAACATGGTAGGATAGTAGTAAAGCGTGAATGTAAATAAGAAGGATAAGAATATAATACTTATAAAAATAATATAAATAAGAAGCATATTATATAATACGAAAAGTCATAATCATATTAAAAAATTAAAAAATATGAATATTTCGAAAAATAAGAAAAATAAAAACCATCCCCAATA
>NW_017298523.1:31567-31817 GCF_001594075.2 Trachymyrmex cornetzi
TTCTTTATACCATGCCAAATTAAATAAATAATGAATATTAATCTAATGGTATGTATTATTTGTACGAACGATTTGATATCAACAACTGTGGCGCCCAGTTAAATTCTATTACCGGAATGAAAAGTAAAACTCAAGTGATACTATCTTTATTTATTATTTACTTAATCCAAATAGTACTATTTTTAATTTTATACAATGAAACCTAAGTATACGTATACTTATTGAAGAATCTTCCTATTCCAATCCAAAT
>NW_017298523.1:36450-37507 GCF_001594075.2 Trachymyrmex cornetzi
GATCTTATATACACATGATACATATCATTAGAGTTAAGTAAATAATAAAAAAAAGATTAGGTTTTACTTTTTAATTTGGTACAATTTAATTAATTGATAAAGATACAAATGATACGTGTCATTAGTTTTAATGAACATTAAAAAAATTACATTCACAATTACAAGTATTATCAATTTTTAATCTAATCTTAAATCTATCTTAAATCTACGCATCGCTTTTATAATCTTAAATCTACGCATCGCTCTTATAACGCATGTCTTACAAATCTAAAATTATCCTATTCTTAATTTATGCTTTTACAATATATAACGCACGCCGTATAAAACTTAAATACTAAATCTAAACCGTATACCTATCTGAATGATTTGTTTGCACATACATAATATGGATACCTAACGTCGATCTGTGAGGTCTAATTTCCATTAACTGTGAGACCTAGTTGGTAGTGACACAGAGTTGTTGTTTGACACGTACCTTCCGATCTTGGATCGTCTTCCCCCCATTTAGCAAATAGAATGTAAGAAGGACGTAGAGACATAATATATGAGAAATAACAGTTAGCATTGATGTACGTAATCTTGAGAAAGTAAGATGTGTGTGTTTGTAAGAGAGAATAGAAGGAGATTATATTGTACAAATGTAACAGATATAACAGATTGAAGGTATTAAGTAAGTATAGAGGTAATTTATCAAGTATATCTATATTAAATATGTGCATATAAGAAATATTTAGAAAAGGATAATTATTAGATAAATGTATTTAGTTACAATCTCGCACAATGGAATGATATGAACGTGTATTGGCTAAGTAACCAACTTATATCCTTCGATCTGTTATTACATAATAGAAGATGGTATCGAACGATGAGAATATGGAAAGATCGGTGCAAAAGAAATGTCTACACACCCTACTCTACATAACTAATTCATTAACTGAATTTTTTAAATTATTTTTTTCAAATTCATTACATTACAGTTAGACGCTGGCAAAAGAGCCGCTTAAGTGTGAATAGCTCTCGGTATCGCGGTGAAGAACGCGGAGGCCACGGAGACCGC
>NW_017298523.1:38237-38499 GCF_001594075.2 Trachymyrmex cornetzi
CACTTAATTCCTCGACGGCGAACACCGAGACGCTTATAGATCTTCATCAACGACAATCTCGATATTTCATTTTAATTATAATTATTATTTTATTTTAATCAATTATTAATTTTAATTTCAATTAATTAATTTTAATTATTTTAACACGTCACATCGTATATGTGTGTGTGTGACAAAGTTGCCATCGCTGATTATCACAGCCGTCATGTGTGGTTGATCACGTTCGAATGTGCAATGCTGTCATCGCTAGTTTAAGTCAAAA
>NW_017298523.1:38629-44644 GCF_001594075.2 Trachymyrmex cornetzi
AGGAAATGTCTTTGAATGAATTGTGATATAATGATTTCATTTAAGAGGAATTTAAACCATTTGGATTGGAATAGGAATATTCTTCAATAAGTATACGTATACTTAGGTTTCATTGTATAAAAATTAAAGATAGTACCATTTGGATGAAGTAAAAAATTAAATTTTTTCATTTTATACGGTTAATTCTTTAATTTTTGTGATAACACTCAAATTGAGCAAGATAACGCAAGTTTGTGATGTTTTGTATAATATTTTGAAGGAGAATTAAATAACCACTACTTTAGTTGGAAGAGGAAATGTCTTTGAATGAATTGTGATATAATGATTTCATTTAAGAGGAATTTAAACCATTTGGATTGGAATAGGAATATTCTTCAATAAGTATACGTATACTTAAGTTTCATTGTATAAAAATTAAAGATAGTACCATTTGGATTAATTCAATATACGTGACAATGCCTATCCGCTTTCGCGTTCCTGGAACTCTTCGAGCGACATCAACGTGATGCTCGATAACGTGCTGCTGGTACCACTCGCGCAAATCGGTGTATCGGTATATCTCAATGTTTTTCGTAGTTATGCTCTTTTTAGCACGTTTGTCATTCGTCGCAAGCTCACCGTTGAACGCTGTGTTCACTTTTACACTGCCGTGTCTTTCTATAGCGTCTTGCACTCGCTCTAGCACTACATTGCCAGCGTCTTCCAAAAACCGTCGCGGCTCGACGTGATTAGAGTTTATCACCGCGTCCGTCACTATACGGCTTTCAAACGCGGCGTCGATCTCTCTCTAGACAAGAGATTGCTCGTTGCCACTCGCGTACTCGCCACTCGCGTACCCGCCACCAACTTGCACGAAACGCCGCTCCAATTGTGTCTTTGCACCTGCGAGTAGCGCGATCCTCGCCACCACGGATTGTCTGTGTCCAACGGTGAGGCGTGGACGCTTGACACGACAAAGTTCTTCGAGCCGCTCGATGCACTCGTCGCATCGTTGCAGCCACGCGAAACACTCCACCAGAGTAGCGATCTGATCGCATTGCTCCAGCAATTCGCGTTCCACTCGCTCGTGATTTTCCATGTCTTTTTTTTTATTTTTTTATTTTTTATTTTTATTTTTTAGATCACGTTGCACTCTTCCACGGAGCACTTGCACGGACTCTGTTCACACATGTTGCACCACCGCTCCATATCTATAATTGCATAGTACGTTCACGCCATGTGATACTTTTCTAATGCGGAACGGCATGGTTCACACTCAAAGCATTCATCTTCACACATGTCATGAAAATATTTTTCTTGTAAAGCAGGATCCTCCTCGCAGTAATAACATGGCATATTTGCATTACCATATTTTTTCACCACCCGCGGGAATCGTAATGTTTCTGTAGCAGTGATAAACGGTCTGCATCGCAATTTTCGACACACAAAAAAAGTCATTGTCTGTTAAACTGTGAGTTTTATATCTATTTTCAAAGTCATAATTCTCACAATATTTGTTGAATAATCGCGTGTACATTTTCTGTCGCTCGAATAAAGGCTAGGAACAAACGGGCTCGTTGTGAATTTCTGCTTGTTCTATGACACGCTGACACGCTGGCCGCATATTCCTAACTCTCGATCGCGTAGAAATTGCACCGGTGATATTCGCACACTTGTGTCTCTCTCTGTCGCGGTTTTTCATTCCCACGGTGTCAATGTTAGCTAAAAGCACTATGCATGCAGCACATACGGTTAAAGGACCGCCAGTTGTGTAATAAGACTGAATCATACAGTATCTGGTGCGATCGTTCAGTGTACGGATTTCTGCAGCTGGTATACATTTTTCTTCAAGATCAATTTCGTATTCGCTCGCGTCACTGGCAAAACCAGTATCGTTGGATAACACGGATTCTTCGTCGGAATCTTGGTCCATTATCTCCTCAAAATCTACTTCCAAGTTTTCTTCTTCCATTTTTATTATAAACACACTTCATCTCAAATATTCGCGAACATTTCCGTAAAATCGCACGTTTCCGGTATTCTCGGCTATGTCCACTATAGCCACGACGTTCGCACTATGATAAGCTATACTTTTCACGCTGCTCTTGTTGCGACTGATTCGTTCGTCTTCCAGAACGTCAACTGTGGAACTGAGCGCTTATAATCTATTATATATTTCATTTGTGACTTCTTTGTCCCTTTGTCCATTAGGTCACATTTTCTTTAAAAAGTGGGTAAGGTCGCATCTCGAGTGGCTCTTCATATTTTTCACTGGAGTACCATTTCACTGGAATCCACTTTCATTTTTTACTGTAACAGAGTTATGTTTAGCAGCCGAAACATCTGCGCTTCTCTTAGCGCGTCGCGATATGTCACCGATCTGACTGTGTATATAAACAGTGTACAAAGCTTTTTTCATTCAATCGTAACCTTCGATTACGAGCGATAAGACATGGATCGAGTAAAAGAATATATATACCGAAAATCGGTCAAGCGAAAAGGGTACTGTCCCTTACAGCAAGGTCCACCAAGTCCACCACCACCATCGAAGGAAAACCCGAGATATTGGGAATGTCCTGGCGAAAAAACATCAAAGTCGCCAGCGTGTTCCTCATCATCAGCGCAATCAAAATATAAGCCATAAGGTATCGCATTTAGCGTGACTAGTGCTAATGCATTTTATTCTCCGCTGAAAAAGCGAATAGTGATTAAAAATAGTTTTTTGTTCTCTTTTTCAGAAAGCGATGCTAGCGATGCCCGAACCATCAATCGTATTCGAACGTTATCGATCGCAAAAAAAAAAAAATTAATAAAAATAGAAAAAAATCAGTGTAATAAGTGTAATGTGAATAAAAAAATTTATTTTCTCATCACTATATGTACATTCTTTTACTCCCCATCCTTTGCCTCAACGCACTAGTATATAACAATGTATTGTAAAAACTATATCATCAGTAAAAAAAAAAAAAATGTCATACTTTTACGGGCGGGTGGCGGTGGGGGCGGCGGCGGCGGGTAACGAAAAAAATATGGAACGCATAGCGGTGTTACGTCCAACTCTGAGTATTGGCGAGAGAGGAAGATGGAGAGGGTACGGAAGGACGGTTGACTCAATCTCACAGGTATACGCACGGAAGCGTACAGCTGTGAGTCGTTCGCACTCTTTTAAAGTCCCAGAATGAGGGTCAACGTTCTGAAGGGACGCTATGACACCTGTTTCAATGGACAGTGCGAGCGTTGGTCCTACTTTTTAGGTCAAGGAACTTAATCCTTTTGACCTGGGATTGGACCTCGTGCAATCTTAGGCGTTATAGGGAACGGGATACGAGTGGAGCGATTTAAAAATTACTCGGAGGAATCTTTAGTAAAATTTTAGAAACTATTTATTTCAATAAGGCTAAAGCTAATTTACATAATTAAGCTAAGTCTAGTTACAATGATTTTAAAATTGTGAGTGAGCGTGTATAGCATTTTCGTTGAAAACAATTTTTATGTGTGCGTGCGTGCGTGCGTGCGTGTGTGTGAGAGAGTATGCGGTCAGGTGCGCGGTGGTACAATAAAGGGGGGAAGGTTGACATGCAAATGTAGACTTACTAGTGATGAAGATTGTGGAATGAGTCGGTCCAGCGTCTAAACAAGGCCAGCCAAGGATAGCGGTGGCGAATGTGTGCCCTCTATGAGCTTCGGAGGTCACCGGACCAAATGATTTCCGCGAACCTTGCGTGGATTTGAACTCGACGTGAATGGTTCTTAGAACTCGGCGTTACGTACTTCCGATGGCTAATGTTAACTTTATGTTCCGCACTACTGACGTGGATTCCGCGACGGTTAGAATTTTTCTGAGCGTCTATGCTTCCGCGGGGCCTCTATTTATACCCCGAAAAAAGGGCGTAGTGCCCTTTGTCTAGGATGCAATAGTTAGTTGCAATGTCGCGCGAGATTTACGATTTTTAAGGTGTCCTATCGTTGTTAATCTAAAGTACACTGTTAAAAGAGGTTTAGAGAACAAAAGGAATGATTTATGTTTTCTCTAAAAAGGGGCAAGATTGCTTTAAGCGAGTGATCAATTCCGTCATCTTCGCGGAAAATATGGCTAAGTAAACAGCTGTGAGACATTATCTCATGTTTTTATGGTTTTTGTGGCGACGCGGCGCCTGTTTTTCTGAAGGTGGAATTGTTGGTCAACAATTCGGACAATAGCTTGAATTTTTATCATCGCGTGACTTAGGTCCGTTTGTGATATTTTTCGCAATCTTGTCCCTTTTAGGCCTGCGTTAGTGTTGTTATTTTTCCGGGTTGATTGACGTTTACGAGTTTTTCGCGGAGCCTGGGTGGTCTGTTTTTCAATTTTTATAGGGGGACCCCTGCTCGCGTCTCGCAGGCGCCAATCGTAGTTGCGGCGGAGCCAATTCTCTCGAAAGAAAAGAATCTGCGTCTGCAGGACGTAACACCCCCAGCCTTAGACAAATGTTGGGGTGTAAGAACACAACATTTGCAAAAAGAGAAGAGCCGACAAGGGTGTTGATTCTTTTCTTTCGACGATTTAATGGGTTGATTACATAGTAACGTAGGATTCACATTTAAGTGTTATTTCTTAGATATACGTTCCTTGGTTTATTAGAGAAGCAGGAAAGAATCGGCCGTTTCTAATATTCGCCTTTTCAATTCTTTCGTCCTTCCATTTTACAAGTGAATAATAGTGTTCTGGTGTACATGTGCGCGTATTACATATAAAGGGGATTAATGTTTTACCATGCATTCATAAGTTTATAACTTATATCATTAAGGAACAGGAAGGAAAGACAGGATTTCTTCCAGAATTCTTTCGTGCTCCTTGTTATGCCTATTTGCGATAACTAAAGTATATAACTAAAGTACTATATAACTAAAGTACTTAGGTGCTCATTGAAAGATACTTTTGCGCATATAATCTAATTAACGCTAAAATTTGATAATTTTGCTGTAGGCGAAAATTTTTTATAACTATATATCTATATTGATATTTTTGTTTTGTTTTTATTTTTTTTTCTTCCCTTTTTCCTCTTCCTTGAATATTTACAAGTGAATGTTGGTGATTAACACTATATAAAGGAATGACTACCTGAAAGTCGTCATTAAAAAGGTTTATTGCATCGACCATTGCGATGGTCAGAGGTACCTTTCATCTCCGGTCTAAAATGTCGTGGTGTGCCGAAAAAAAAAATTTTTTTTGATGCGGCTTCGACATTCATTTCTTTGCGAGTTCGTCGTTTATTGTTGTTTTATTGCGGGTTGAACAGTGTTTGCAGTCGTCCACGAATTGAACAGTGTTTGCGGTCGTCCACGGACTCTCTATGACCGAGACAAAGACTATGTAGCATCCTTCGTTTGAGGTTTCTACATGGAAATGGTCGCAGATATTACATGGCCGAGACAAAGACTATGTAGCATCCTTCGTTTGAGGTTTCTACATGGAAATGGTCGCAGATATTATCGAGATGCTTTAACAGACTCGGTGTTCCCTTAGTGCCGTAACGCACCGGGGTTTCGATCAAATATCGAAAACTGTCAACCCGATCTTTTCGTTTAATTGGAGTACGAAGATCTTTGTATGATCTAGTAATCTGGAGATGGTGGTAGTACACTGGTGAGTTATACACTGTGATTGACGATCAAGTAGCCTTGCATACTAAATAAAAATAAAAGTGACAAAGAAAATCTTTATAAGAGAGAAGAGGAAAACAGGACAATTTGTCTAAAAATAAAGAAAAGATTTTTTGTTTTTTTTTCACACTAAAATTCTATGTATATATATCTTTTATACTACCCTTTTATTACTATTATTATTTTTTATTTTTATTGTAAAATAAAATTAAAAAAAAAAATTTTTTTTTCACACACTAAAATTCTATATATATATACAGGGTGTCCCATTTTAAATAACGGATAGGAATATCTCGGATGGTAAACATTTTGGAGGAAATTTGTTCATACAAAAGTTGTAGGGTACAGACAAGGCTAACTTATGGTGACCTTGACCTTGACCTTGACGATGAC
>NW_017298523.1:45032-45578 GCF_001594075.2 Trachymyrmex cornetzi
TGAAGTGAATCATCAGCAACGTTGGAGTTTGATCGTATGGTGCGGTATTGTCAATGGAAACTTGATTGGACTTTATTTCTTTGACGAAAATGTAAATAGTCACAACTATTTACGATTTTTAATAAATGAATTACCGAAATTGCTCGAAAATGTTAATCTACACACGAGAGTCCGCATGTGGTTTCAGCAAGATGGTGCACCTCCTCATTATGCCAGGATAGTTCGTGACTATTTAAATATCAGATTCACGAATCAATGGATAGGACGTGGTGGATTTGTAGAGTGGAGTCCGAGGTCTTCGGATTTGTCTAATTTGGACTTCTTTTTGTGGGGCTATCTGAAAAATATTGTCTACGCTGAAGCACCCACCACAAGACAAAATATGATGGAACGCATAACAAGCGCACGTCGCAACATTCCAAGAAATGTTCTTCTTGCAACCATTAGAAGTTTTCAAAATCGCATTCAGTTATGCCTTGATAATAACGGTCAATTATTTGAACATTTAGTTAGATAAATTTGCTTATGGAGTGGACTTTAACATGA
>NW_017298523.1:45887-49278 GCF_001594075.2 Trachymyrmex cornetzi
GGGTGACTCCTCTATCTTGCCTTAACTGGCTGGGTGACTCCTCTATCTTGCCTTAATTGGCTGGGTGATTCCTCTATCTTGCCTTAACTGGCTGGGTGGCTCCTCTATCTTGCCTTATCTGGCTGGGTGACTCCTTTAGCTTGCCTTAACTGGCTGGGTGAATCCTCTATCTTGCCTTAACTGGCTGGGTGCCCCCATGTGTTCACCTTCTCGTGGTAGGGGTGTTGTGGCTTACGATCCGCACGGGCTATATCAGCTCAGATTCAACCATGCTAAATGCTGGCCGACAGGGAGGTCCAAACTAACGGACACAAACCGAAAAGAACTATAGAACCTCACCATAGAGCGGTGAAGGAGCACTTGAAGGTAGCGGTGAAGGTCAAGGTCAAGGTCATATTCGGACGTAAAATCTTCCGCTCTTTCCACTTCAGGGTTAAAAAATAATGGGTTCCATTTGAAAAAATTGACTTGATATTGAAATGACCTTGAAGGTCATCGTCAAGGTCAAGGTCAAGGTCACCATAAGTTAGCCTTGTCTGTACCCTACAACTTTTGTATAAACAAATTTCCTCCAAACTGCTTACCATCCGAGATATTCCTATCCGTTATTTAAAATGGGACACCCTGTATATATCTTTTATACTACTTTTATTACTATTATTATTTTTTGTTTTTATTGTAAAATAAAATAAAGGATTTTTTTTTTTAATATATATGTATATATATATATTTTTTTATATAGATTGTTACGTCCTGAGCGCGTGTTTCCAGCGGTCTCGAGACGCGACACGAGGTTGCGGGAACGCGAGCTCGGAGCGGGGCGCGCGGGGCGAAGCCTTGGCTTCAACGCGGTGTTTTGACGCGTATTTCTGTTGTTATAATAGGCAGCTGTTACCAATGCTCGGAATTGAGCACGAAATTCGGAGATAATGTATATGATTCTACGAAGTTGCTTGAGTTTAAAGTAATTAGCCTTCCAGATTCTTCTAATAAAATAAAATGGAGAGTTTAGAGGATGCGTCAGTTAGGCTTCATTTCGCATCTCTCTATACTCTCCGATGTGATGAGAAGGACTTGGAAGGATATGAGAAGGCCTTAAGGGCAGATAAAAGAAAATAGAAATACTTTAGATTATATGATTTTTATATTGATCGTACACGGCGTGTTAGAAATTATACGAGGTTTGCTAGTTATAATTAAGGGCCTCGTAGGCTTGCGCACGGGCGCGATATGTGGCGGCGATGGTGGAGGCCTAGGTCGCGGCTGCGGAGTTGTAATGACTGTTTTAGCAACCTCGGGAGTGAAGACCGCGTCCGACTTGTTCGCGATTTCGCGCGTGGTGGTCGGTGCGTCGGCGATAGGTTCCTCGATCTTTTCACCGTTATCTTCCCAATAGTGGGAAGGATCGAACGTTCCCTCCGTGAAGAGTTCACGTTGGAGCTCCTTTAAATGGGTCCGCCACCCTCCTCGCTTGCCGCGTGGACGTTTTTTCTTTGGCATCTGTGCCCAGAAAGAACGTTTGGTTAGTAGCGGCAGATCGGAAAGAGAGAGGGAGTGCGGAAGCCTCGACGCCGAGAAGGCGCTCGTTTGGAGTTTCCGCAAGGAGATGATCTCGGCGTCGCCTTGGTTTGCGCTGCTGAGATCAGGCGAGGAGCTAGCCCGTCAGACGCCGTGGTTGGCGCACGATCAGGGCTGGAATTTGTAGGAATTAACGGATGATCCGGAGCGCTAGTAAAAGCGCTAGGAGTCCTTACCGTTTTGGTTGCCAGGAAGGAATAAGGCGATTTGTCTGTAAATCATCCCGCTTTATATATGTTTCGTATTGTGACCCCTCGCGGTAAGGGGTGTTTTCGCACACTTGTTGTTGAGAAATTCTCTAGAATATTCTAATTCTTTTATCGCTATTTATTTAATTACTGCGTGTCTTTTCGTTTTTTTGGTCGTTCTCGTGTTTAGCGGGGTTCGCAATATTACTAGGAGTGCTCTTGGTTGGCGCGTGATGCACTCGGTTGCGGCGTAGCCAGCGTGCATTCTTTGCGCGTTTTTTCATGCCGCTTTTCCGCGTATCTTCAGTTCTTTCTTCTGAAGCGCTCGCGAGTCTCCCTTGTTTATTTAAGGCTCTTATTTCCTTATTCGTGTCCTTATTCAAATGGCAATAGTTTTTATTTGCTTCCTGAGGCCTTCGCGATCGATGCGCGTGTTTCGCGTTGCATCGTTATGCATTTTATGAGTAATTGCGCGTTTTTACTTGTTCTTGGTGGATTGGCGCTATTTCCTCGTGATTATTTGATTGTTAATTATGATGTTCGTTATTTCTTGTCTTTTGGCGGTGTTATCTACGTGCTCTCATGCATTTTTTTATTAGTTTTTCCTATTTTATCGGTCGCGCAGGCGCTGTGCGCGCGGTGTTCGAACGCGACGGTTTCGGTAGCTTATCCTATAGTTTTACGCGCTTGTAGTTGGCACGTATTGTATTATTTGCTATGCTCCGTGCTCGCGTTCGCTTGGTAAACGGCCGGGGTGCTATAATGTAGCGCGCCGGACGTTACATAGATATATATTTATTTATTTATATTTTTTTTTATGGTTATATGGATGGGGACATGCCCGTTCTCATCTTATCGCTATGTTGGGCATAGCCTAATCTAATCAATGTTTCCTTTAAATCTACGTGGTGATGTTCGCGAGTATCACCTCCGCTCCGTATTTCTAGTTTAATAAACGTGGCTTCGTTCTTTATGATCCCTAAAATGGACATCCGTCCCTCGTGTTGATTTATGAAGAACCTTTCCCTCCTTGGTCAGGTCCCTTTCCCTCCTTGGCCAAGATGTACCGGAGAAGGGGGCAGTGTGGGCCAATCCACAGGGAATCCCCTGCCATTTTAGCTGGCAAAATCTGTCTTCCAGAATGTGCACCTCGAATAGTCGGCGCTCCACGTTACGGCCCCAGTCTCGTAGAGAGATCGCGACCGTTCCGTCTCCGTTGATGTCTGTTATAATTCCGCGTTGCCATCCTCGGTTTTCACGAATGGTCACGACTTCTCCGACAACGATGTGGTCGGGACGGTGGCGCAGCGTGTGTCCCTTTCGTGTCATTCTCCGGGTTAGTTCCTCAAGCAAGTCTTGGAAGTCCTCACTGCCGGTCTTCAATTGGACCCAGAACATCATGGGTGATGAGTCCACTTTCACAACTTTCATTGCCATTGAACTCCGCGCCAATAGTGTGGTGTTAATGAATTCAATTTCCATATCGTCTATAAGAAAATTATCGTAGTATTTTAAAATGTCTGCATGGCACCGCATGCTATCTCGTTTGTATATATATGTATAATTCTTATTTATTTATTTATTTACTACTTATTTATTTACTTGTTTATTTATTTTACTTGTTT
>NW_017298523.1:49365-51416 GCF_001594075.2 Trachymyrmex cornetzi
TTTTTTTTATTGCTTAGTTTTTCAATTCGAGAGTATAAGCGGTTTCTTCCCTCGGGGGAAGGAGGGGATAAACAGGTTTTAATTTAGTCTCAGTTCTGTTATGTTCCTGCAATTCGAGATCTGGAGCGCTTGGGTTTTCATCCTTAGGTTTATACCTTCCTAAATGTAATAAGAGTTGAGTAAGTGACTCCCATACAGCTCCCAATAGGTACACCGACCAACCGTACACAGTGTGTAGGGCGTATCCATGTACGAATGTGTCTAATAGCAATTTGATAACTCTAGCAATTAGGTATATCCCGATTAATCCTGCGCTGATATTACCAAAGATTAAAAATTTATTCCAGAATTTTTTCCAAGCGGAGATAGCGATTCTTTCTATCGATGCTTCATCTATGAGATTAGAGAGTGATCCTCCATTCATTACAGTTGAGTGCCCTAATATGCCTCTTGCCATGGTATTGAGAATTGCGGGTCGCTCCGCGGGGAACATTATGTGATCCTTAAGTTCTTCCAAATCGGTTTGTGAATATATTCCACTGGTAGCTAGTGCTCCTGGGCTGATGTATTTCCATGACGGTTTAGTAGAAGGCTTCATAACGGTGGGTGGTAATGTTTCCACTGGTTTAGGCATAATTTTGTACCATGAGTCTCCCAAAAGGTACATGGTAGGTGCAAAAGAATTACAAGTAATCTGGGTTCCGTGGCGTGATAATACATGCGTTTGCGGAGTCAGAAAATATGTTTCGTTTTCTCGTATTACTGGAAGTTGTTCGTAACATTCGGTAGTTCGTGCCAATTTTACTTCGACCGGCACATTTTACCATGTGTATCACCTCTCCGGCCAATAGTGCCATGTACCCCGGTCCTTTCATAAAATGATAAGCGAAGATATCGGGTGACGTAGCGGCTATAGCTAGTGCGTTCTGCATCGTTTGGTATTCAAGTTGACATTGTTGCAATAATATATTTCGATACAATTGATTAATCTGAGTGCGGATGTGTCTTTCTACGTACACGAATTTAGAGTTTATGTACGAAAACATATCTATGTTTACTGAAATAAACCCAGAGCTTTTGAAAACTTCGCCACCAGGCGATGTTTCGACGATTAGTAATTTTGGATGTTCGGTCCTGATAAGCGTGTGTCCACAGGCGTCGTATGTTCCAGTGCGAGTTAAAGAAAAAATCATGCTTGGCGTGCTGATAGAATAAACCGTCTGTGATTGTACGTTTGATAAATCGAGTATTTTGTCGGCATGTCCATTGTATAATACGCCGTAGTCGAAAAGTTTGCAATGATCGACAGGCAAGGGATCCCAGAAGGTATCTCCTCCTTCTATATCCGTACAATGAGTAGAGCTTAATTCGCAGCCTACTCCTGATCGGAGATGTACGCGATTAGTATTTATTCGTACCTCGGCGATATAATCTTGCAAGGTTATTTTAAGACTGCCTAGCACGATGACATTTCCCCAAGTTCCATACGGGTCAGAGTAAGCGCTGCCGGAGCATCCGCCGTCATTGTCAACGTGGCCGGCTAGAACTATTGGTCGTGATGCGGTCTGATTTGATTTTAATCCTATTATACGAGTTCCAGCCATTTCGAAGGTTCCATAGGTGTGCATGTGTTTGCATGCATCTCGTGTTACGTCGGCTATGTATGAAAATTGCCCGTTGTGTACATCCAAGGAATGCGAAAACATTCCACATTTCTTTACTGTACGGTCTATCTCGACTTTACATTGTACTACTTTTACGGAATTAAAATCATTGAGTTGAAGTAATTGTACATAAACTTTGCTAGAGTTTACATTCTGTGGGGGAATGTCACATTCTTCAATGTTTATCAACGATAATGTAGTTAAATTTGCTGCTGCGGAGCCACAGTCGTATCCTATTATTCCGTAAGTTCCCTGAGTCCACATCATTAACATAATTATGGCAGTTATTCCTTTGATGCAGCTATCCATTATCTGAAATGTTGATTTGATTTGTTTAATTATTGTGGGCTGGTCTAATGTGAGAAATTCGCAGGCGGTTGGGGTGAA
>NW_017298523.1:52259-52751 GCF_001594075.2 Trachymyrmex cornetzi
AGCGTGGAAAACAAATGAGCATCATCGAAAACAGCGCCGAGACGCGCGTGTTAGCAACGATCCCATTCGCAAATCAAGAATATATTCTTAATTTAAGAGGAAATATTCTTATATCTATTAAGAGGAAATATTAAGTACATCTTTCAAGAATACAATTTTTTCGGTGTAGCTAATTTGTCTTCGGGGTTTAAGAGCTCATTTGATGGTACTCTTGCTATCTTACCGAATACCAATTCGTATGGAGCATGTTTCGTGGCCTCGTGGACGCTAGTGTTGTAATTAAACATGGCTAAACCGATCCATCTGTCCCATTGTTTCTGCTCGTTTGCGTATTGTTTCAAATATTCTCCTAATGCGTGATGTGATCGTTCTAGAGATCCATTCGACTGAGGGTGAAATGCAGTTGTACGGAATTTGCGGATTCTAAATATTTTTGCTATCTTCTTCATTAATTCACTGATAAAGTTTCTCCCTTGATCTGTTAATATAGCT
>NW_017298523.1:52989-54485 GCF_001594075.2 Trachymyrmex cornetzi
CAGTTTTAATATTGCTCCAAGGCACATTATTGACATAATCGGTCTTAGCAATGCTAACAGTTTCTAACTTTAAGTTTTCAGTGATGAACCGTAAATCTTTTATTACTGCGGAAATCTGGGTGAGGGTCATTGTTGGTCCCTCACGTTGTCCTTCGCTGATAGGCAAGGCTAGATGGTAGTGTTTTTTATATTTTACGACTTTGGCTTTACCTAAAGTGAGATCTCCTAAGCGAGGGATCTCGTTTCTTTCAAATAGTTTTTGTGAACCTGAGTCCAATGGTCTTCCATTAGAGTGTCGACGAAATATGCAACGTTATCCTTTTGCAAAAATAATAGTTCGCGAGAATCAAGAATATTGTTTTTAATTGTTTGGTCGTTAACAATAATAGGCCCTGTTTTTTCCTTCAATTTCTGAATTTTATGTTCTTCTCTAAATTCTTCCTTTTCTTGATTTTCCTCTTTATCATCTCTCTCTGTATCGCTCTCTCCGTCCAATGAGTCGTTTCTATCTTCTGTTCCTTCGGTTTCACTCTCTTATTGTGAGAAATCTCCGGGTACCTTATCCTGCTGGGTATCCCTGCTTTTTGCTGTTTGGCTTCGAGTCTGTATTCCATTATTTCGGAGAGTGTCGTGTTTTGAAGTTTTTCCCATAGTTCGTGGTTCTTGTGATTCTTCTGTCTCCTTTTGTATGAGGGATGTCGAGTTTATATCCTCTTCAGGTGGACGATCGTCTGGTAATAGGTCTTCAAATGGTTCGTCATCTGTCAAATATAATTTAAAATCTTTGTCCTCTTCGTCTTCCTCATCTGATTCCTCTATCATTTTAGAAATCGTTTCTGCATCTTTCGGATCATTAGGGTTCAAAGGCTTATGATGATTAATTATATTGCAATTTGCTTCTTCAAGATCTACCGGATTTCGCGATAAAGCATCGGCATTTACATTAGTTTTACATGCTTTGTATACTACGTCGTAATCGTATTCGGCTAATTTTAATCTCCATCGTAGTATTCGCATGTTTGCATCCTGTGCATTTTTAAACCAAAGAAGAGGTTTGTGGTCTGTGACTAAGGTAAATTTCCGTTCGTATAAATAAGGTCTAAAATGCTTGACACAATATGCTATGGCTAGAGTTTCTTTCTCATAAGTGTCGTATTTTATTTCATTTTCGGTTAGAGTTCGCGAAGCATACGCTATCGGTTGATCTTTATTTATTTCTCCTTGTGATAGGATGCCTCCAACTGCTATTCCAGAAGCATCAGTAGTTAATATAAAAGGTCTGGAAAAGTCGGGATATTGCAAGACAGGTTTTTCGCACAATTTCTCTTTTAATGTTTGGAAGGAGTATTCTTGATCCATCGTCCATTCAAATTTAGTGTCATTTTTTAATAAATCTGTAAGAGGTTTGGTTAATTTTGAAAAATTTGGTATAAATCTTCGGTAGTATCCTGCTAATCCAAGAAATTGTTTAATATTTTTCGGTGTTTTAGGTCTTG
>NW_017298523.1:54623-55066 GCF_001594075.2 Trachymyrmex cornetzi
CGTTCTATCAACAAATTGTATTTCCTTTCATGTTCTTCCAATGAGGCAGCGTAGATGACAATGTCGTCCATATACACAAATAATTCTTCGCCCTGCAATCCTGCTAACACTAAATTCATTAATCGTTGGAAGGTAGCGGGTGCATTTTTTAATCCGAAAGGCATTCGCCCAAATTCGTAGTGACCGAAGGGAGTTGTAAATGCAGTTTTATGATCATCTGCAGGATCCATTTTTATTTGGTGAAATCCGGATGCTAAGTCGCATACTGAGAAGTATTGTGCTCCTCCTAATTGATCCAAAATGTCGACAATGTTAGGTAACGGGTATGCGTCTCCGATAGTTTTTTCATTTAAGGCTCGGAAATCTAATACCATTCTCCATCGTTTGTTTCCCTTCGAGTCTTCCTTTTTTGGAACTATCCATATAGGCGTATTGTACGGTGA
>NW_017298523.1:55112-55338 GCF_001594075.2 Trachymyrmex cornetzi
TTTCTTCTTTATGAATTTGCGGGAATCTGTATTGTCGCGTATTTATAGGTCGATCATCTGTTGTAGGTATTTGGTGTTGTAATATATTTGTTGCTGTCAATTTTTCTCCAGGGAGGTGAAATCTGTCCTGACTGTCAAGTATAAGCTTCGCTATACTTGTTTTTTCCTGAGAACTTAAATGCTCTAAACGCAACAATTCTGTAATTTCCGTGAGTCTATCCTTTCC
>NW_017298523.1:55417-57327 GCF_001594075.2 Trachymyrmex cornetzi
TGTTTTGACTTGCGTTTGCGCATAAATTTGTCTATCATTTTTTGAGATTGATTTTGTGTAGACGCTAGGATTTTAGAAGATGGTTTATTTCCCTTGGAATTACGAACATTTATATGAGGATTAGGTGATTGCATTCATTCTAGAAGTTCATTGATAGTAACATGAGAGGAATCATTTTTTGATGATTATAATTTTTTGCGGGCATTTCAACCCTTGGTAATTTAATCTTTTCGAGAGTGGAGCTCTTTTCCTTTGACTCCTTTTGATAAACTTGAGTCGTATTGCATAGCGAGATTTGGTTACTTACCTCCTTGCAATCGACAGGGGTAGAATTTAACAGGGAAGTATGGAAACTTTCCTCTATAATTCCAGAATTATTTAATTCTTCGGGAGGGGTTTGATAACTTCCCTCTCCAAATTTTTTTGATTATTTAAATTTTCAGGAAAGGTTTGGTAACTTCCCTCTCCAAGGATTTTGGAATTATTTAAATTTTCAGGAGAGGTTTGGAAACTTCCCTCTCCAAGGATTTTGAAATTTTCAGGAGAGGTTTGGTAACTTCCCTCTCCAAGGATTTTGAAATTTTCAGGAGAGGTTTGGTAACTTCCCTCTCCAAGGATTTTAGAATTATTTAAATTTTCAGGAGAGGTTTGGTAACTACCCTCTCCAAGGATTTTGGATTCTAGGATCTCGGAGGGGATATGGAAATCCTCACGAGGAATTACTAGAATAGAATTTTTATTTGATTCTTTAATTCCTCTCGTCAATTTATTCTCGTTAAATTCCTCAAATTTATCAATTATTTCTCTGTCACTCATTTCTCTTGTCACTACAGCTGTGTCTTCGTTCGTAATTCCGTTATTTTTATTATTTGAACTGGCATTGTTACTAAAGTCCTCGAAATGAATTTGGATGTCCCTTGGATAAGTAGGACAAATTTGCGCGTTTGTAATTTCTTTTTGATGTACTTGTGTTTCAATGCCTGAGCTATCGTTATCAAATAATTCATCCAGCGGTTTGAGACGTAAGGTTGGTACTTGTACCTCAACTTCTTCGTCTAACGTGCTTATGACGTTCATATATGCCTTTCCAGAGACATTTTCTACTATTGTATCTCCTAAATAAATTGCGTGTGCTATTTTTAATTTCGGTATATATCCTATTTTTATTTCTGAGTTTCCTATTCTCACATAAAATAAAAATTCTGTTCGTGGTGGTGCGATGATGGTCTCTGGTGAAAAGAAAGGTATATTAACTCCTGATATATCTAAATATTCCTTCGCGTAATCAATTTACGAGGAAGTCTGTTTGAAAAAATCGTTCCCTAATATTCCGGATTGTGAGATTGGAAAATCACTTGACACGATATGAAAAGTAACCTTTTCTCCAAAGAGGGGCAAAATTATTTCTCCAAGCGTATAAACGGGATATTCGTTTATGCCATTTAATTTTAGAATATTGTTATAATTGGTAATACTGTCTTTAGGCACAAAGTTTTCTTTGATTATGTTCGGCCCGGAACCGGTATCTAGCATAAAAGTTATGTGTGGTGTTGACTCAAAAGTTTACCTGCACAGTGGGCACGCGACTATGCTTATCGAAGGTCACGGTTACGGGACGTATTTCTAACGCGTTTCTATTTACTGGGCCTTTTTCGATGTCGACGGGTGTGAGACTCCCTCGGACCCCTGTGGCACACCCGACTTCGAGGGGCTGTCGGAGTTTCCCTGTTCGTTTATCTTTCTTCGATTATTACTTGCGATTCGTAATTCACAACTTTCGAGGAGATGCCCTTGACCTTTACAGTACCGGCAGAATAATGAGTTTGATGATGCGGCGTTCTGCCCTATCTTAGATCTACAATCTCTAGCATTATGTCCAAAATTATTACAGATTTGACAGACAACTTTTA
>NW_017298523.1:57626-58823 GCF_001594075.2 Trachymyrmex cornetzi
TAATTTCCTACAGTTTTAAGTTGAATGTCCTTCTTTATAACAAATCTGACAAGTTTCTCGTAATTTATTTGTATTCAGTGCTTTACTTGATATATTTTCTTGATTCTGTCGTAAGTCTGTCATCGAATGGAGTTCTCTTTCTATTCGTAACGCATCGGTTACCGTTTCTTGGACGCCTAAGGTTCGTGCTATTCTTTGCTCAATTTCTGGTTTTAATCCTCTAATAAAACACTTACACATGTCTTTTTCTAAGGAAGATTTAATATTTTGATCGGAAAGGGCATTTCCCGAAATTTTATGAGCTTCCATTATTTGTTTTCCTAAAATCTTAACCCGATTCGCGTATGTAATTACGTCCTCCTCATTCATTTGATAAATACGGCCTAATTCGCCTTGCAGTTGGTATATATTTTTAGAAGCGCCATAAACTTGTTTTAAATACTTGGTTAATTGTGCCACACTGTTAAAGTCCTGATCTTGTATAGTGCGACGCGCTTCATCCACAATTCGCGTTCTTATAATTTTTGTGAATTGCGATTCAGCTTCATCCGGTAACATGGACTTTGCTTCCTCGCATCCTTCGATAAAGTAATTTAAAGGGATGTTTTTGCCATCGAAAAAAGGTACGGCTTCGACAGCGTATTTTAAGGTAGCGAATAAGTTCGGATGCGTCATTGTTCCGTCAGGTCCCTTCGATTTAGGGATGGCCACAAATGTTTGACGCTTGGACGTAATATCACTAGAATCGCGCACAGGTTGAGTAGCTATGTCCTCCGAGTCGGCGGAACTGTCAAACACAAGAGTTTTATCTGAAATCTCTGATTCATCCAAAGAAAAACCTGCAGTTCCGAATGTAGATTCAGAGGATTTGAGAGGAGTAGAGGCGTGTAATGTGTTTTGTGTATTCGATTTTAACTTGCTCAGAATTTCTATTGCGGTTTTATAAAGGTTTTCTACTTCAGATTTATCGCCAGAATTCCTCGTATTCATTCCCGTCTCCTAAGATTGCACTTTAATCCCGGACGAGCCCCCAAAATTCATTGGTCTGTTGCGTCCAACCCTGAGTATTGGCGAGAGAGGAAGATGGAGAGGGTACGAAAGGACGGTTGACTCAATCTCACAGGTATACGCACGGAAGCGTACAGCTGTGAGTCGTTCGCACTCTTTTAAAGTCCCAGAATGAGGGTCAACGTCCTG
>NW_017298523.1:59819-85729 GCF_001594075.2 Trachymyrmex cornetzi
CCGATTCTCTCGAAAGAAAAGAATCTGCGTCTGCAGGACGTAACAGCGGAAATGTCACGTTTATGCAATTCATCGATTGGAGTCCTATGTTTACATAGGGCCCTAGCTATCTGTTTACACAAACAACGGTGCCGCCGACTGGGGACCTTCCCGCTTCTTCCCCGCGCTACGAGTACCCCCCGCGCCCCGCACTCCCCTCTAGCCCCATGGGTTAGAACCCGCCTAGCCTATCTACTATGTACATTCAATATTTTGGCATTTATTTTAATCATGGAAATTAAAACTCAAATAACTGTTAAGTTTATATACTCAATTTTGAAGACACTCAAAGGTTTAGGATTTACGCTCATTTATTGCGTGTCATATACCCAAGTGTTGAGGGTAACCTTTAGATGTTTAGTGTGTAAACTCAAACTTGAGTGTGAACGTTGTAAACGCTCAATCTTTGAGTGTATATACTCAATGTTTGAGTATAAACACTCACAATTTAAGTGTAAAAACACAAATTTCAGACTAAACTCCCAAAATTTTTGGTTTACTCAAATTTGAGTATAAACACTGAAATTTTCAGAGTTTTTTCCGTAAGGGTACCCAAGTGTTGAGGGTAACCTATAGATATTTAGTGTGTAAACTCAAACTTAAGTATGAACATTGTAAACGCTCAATCTTTGAGTGTATATACTCAAAATTTAAGTGTAAACATACAAATTTTAAAGTAAACTCCCAAAATGTGAGGTTTACACTCAAATTTGAGTATAAAAACTGAAGTTTTCAGAGTTTTTTCCATAAGGGTAAGCATTAAAAAATTTACTCTTAACCCTTGTATAGGCATGATTAGAAACATTAAACGGATTAAACCTTTGATTGTAGTTTTCAAAATTAAATGTAAACATCAATTAAGCGTTAATCTTTATGATTTAATATTAAAATGTTGAATATGGACGCCGCAGATTTATTTATAAAAGAAATATATTTTAACTTTATACGTGAATACTGTTTTTGGCAATATCTATTGACCAGATATGTCACAACATATATTGATAATTAAGAATTGAAATATCAACATATATTGATAATTAAGAATCGAAATATCAAGAATTCGTGGATCATCGAAGTAGCAGTTCCCGTATGATTGCAGCGGTTAAACATCGTTGGATGGAGTACAAGATTGGATGGGTGACCGCACAGAGAAATAAGGAAATTAATTCCCAAATAAAGCGTTTTTTTTCAATTATAATTTTGTCCGGAATGTAATGCAGACTAATAATACATATTTTAGCAATAAAACTGAATTAAATATATAGAATAAATAACATCCACAATTTTAAGAGTAACATCCAAGTTAACTCTCAAATTGAGGATAATGCTCAAGTTCAGCGTCTAAAATAACTCTAAACTAAGTGCACTCAAATTTTGAGAGTTTTATTCATAAATATCATATTAAGTTATATCAAAAATGGCTTTGATATAGTTAATAAAATTAAAAATCTCATTGGAAAAAGAATACATATTGACATCGATAGATGTAGTTTTCTTATTTACTGACGTATCCATCGAATTAGCAATAAAATGTGTGATGAACAGATGACATCCTTTAAACAATAATACATCACTGCCACGAAATTAATTCGGAATAACGATCAACATGATGATACATATTTCACCTTTTATAATATCACATTTTAAATAATATCACATTTTAGATAATATCACATTTGAGATTAATTAATTTCATGTACTTAAAATATTATATTATTCGAACATCCAAGTTTGACCAATCTTAAAAATACGGTTAGTTTTAGACTCTACTTATTTTATATTCAATAATATTATATACAAACAAAATTACGACACACCTATGGGTTCTCCACAGTAGTATATGGGAAGCTTCGGCCGGTTAATACAAACCCCGTCCACTCCCCCACAGCGCCAAAACAAATCCCCTCCACTCCACCTCCAGACAGGTGGGCGTGGCCTAGACGGGCCTGTCTGGAGAAATGGTGCGCTCTGATTGGCCGGTGAAGTGAGGGTGGGATAACGAGGTAATTAAATGTCGTGTTTTGATTGGCTCGGTCCATAGCTGCTCACACGCTGATTGGCTCGGTCCATAGCTGCCCGTGCGACGATTGGAGAGGGCGGGAGTGTTGGCAGAGAAGAATACCACAGTAAAATGGTGGATGGCAAAAACCGAGGAAAAATGGGACCAAGAAAATTGTTCTTTATAGGAGGGAGAGGGGGAAAGTACGGTCAGCGAACATGAATAGCACACAGCTTTTGTTCTGCAGGCCATTTTTTTTTGCTGCAGCGCTTCGGTGTCTCCAACGTGTTAGCGTCTTAGTGAAAGGGTTTTTTTCTTATTATTTATGACGAAAACTTTTACGAGAATTTTCGAGAGACTTTCAACATAAGGAGAAAGGGG
The DNA here is from genome assembly GCF_001594075.2 of Trachymyrmex cornetzi. NCBI lineage: Eukaryota > Metazoa > Arthropoda > Insecta > Hymenoptera > Formicidae > Trachymyrmex > Trachymyrmex cornetzi. The sequence continues at coordinate 62,239 of NW_017298523.1, forward strand.
ACGTAAAACAGGAATAAACAAGTTTGTGCCGGTATGCGTCGTCTTCTTCTTATCTGCTGTGTTGATTTACTTACTTTAGAGAATAAGTTCTTTCTGTATTCTACGACGGAGATGTTTTTAATAGGACAAAAATCTACCTTATTTAAACCTGAAATGTCGGAGCACGAGGATACGGAATTGAAATAGTCACGAATTTAAGACATAAAGAATTTATTTATGGTATATATGGTATAAGTGATACTACATTAATGAATGACTTATTACATAAAAATATGATATATAAAATCATAATCCACGTTTGGTTAAAACTACGTTAACAATTTCATTGAATTTTAGGGGAGGACTCCGTTTGACCATAATCCCGATTGCCTACAGCTTCGTTTGCACACAGCAATATTGCGCAGAGCGTATTGCACACAGGACTTTATTGTACACAGGGTATTGCACACATGACATTATTGCACACGACGTTTTGTACACAGGACATTATTGTACACAGCGTATGGCACACATGACATTATTGCACACGACGTTTTGCACACAGGACAATATTGCACACACGACAATATTGCGCACAGAACGTTATTGTACACAACGTATTGCACACGGCGTATTGCACACAGGACATTATTGTCCACAGCGTATTGCACACACGTCATTATTGCACACGATGTTTTGCCCACAGGACATTATTGTACACGGCGTATTGCACACATGACATTATTGCACACGACGTTTTGCACACAGGACATTATTGTCCACGGCGTATTGTACACACGACAATATTGCACACACGACAATATTGCACACATGACAATATTGCACACATGACATATTGCACACATGACATTATTGCACACGACGTTTTGCACACAGGACACTATTGTCCACGGCGTATTACACACGCGACAATATTGCACACAGGATATTATTGTCCCCGGCGTATTGCACACACGACATTATTGCACACGACGTTTTGCACACAGGACATTATTGTCCACGACGTACTGCACACATGACATTATTGCACACGACGTTTTGCACACAGGACATTATTGTCCACGGCGTATTGCACACACGACAATATTGCACACATGACATATTGCACACATGACATTATCGCACACGACGTTTTGCACACAGGACATTATTGTCCACGGCGTATTGCACACACGATAATACAGCACACATGACATTATTGCACACGACGTTTTGCACACAGGACATTATTGTCCACGGCGTATTGCACACATGAGATTATTGCACACGACGGTTTGCGCACAGGACATTATTGTCCACGGCGTATTGCACACACGACAATATTGCACATATGACATATTGCACACATGACATGGCACACGACGGTTTGCTGACAGGACATTATTGTCCACGGCGTATTGCACACTCGACAATATTGCACAAACGACAATATTGCACAAACGACAATATTGCACACATGACATATTGCACACATGACATTATTGCACACAAGACATTATTGCACACAGGACATTATTGTCCACGGCGTATTGCACACATGAGATTATTGCACACGACGCTTTGCACACAGGACATTATTGTCCACGGCGTATTGCACACACGACAATATTGCACATATGACATATTGCACACATGACATTATTGCACACGACGTTTTGCACACAGGACATTATTTTTCACGGCGTATTGCACACATGACATTATTGCACACGACGTTTTGCACACAGGACATTATTGTCCACGGCGAATTGCACACGTGACATTATTGCACACGACGTTTTGCACACAGGAAATTATTGTCCACGACGTATTGCACACACGACAATATTGCACACATGACATATTGCACACATGACATTATTGCACCCAAGACATTATTGCACACGACGTTTTGCACACAGGACATTATTGTCCACGGCGTATTGCACACACGACAATATTGCACACATGATGTGATTGTACACAACGTATTGCACACGGCGCATTGCGCACACGACATTATCGTACACAGCATACAGGAATAGGGAGTTTTGGCAGTACCGGGTGCACTATGGTGAATGCTAAACTCACGATAAGGTGCTTTTACATGGGAGCATCTAGAGTCCCTATACGGGACTCTAGAATTGTGTTCGGGAATCGCGCTATCAACTCTATTTGTGTTATACTATCCTTGTTTCACATTTAATGGACGATGGAGACGCAAATAGCGCTAATAGCGTCTCCCCGAACCCTGCTTAGGAACGTCAAGAATCGAGTGTCAGAGCATGCGCAGAGATATATTGAATAATTTCACTGAAACGCATTGAATTCGATTACGGAATGATCCCGTTTGCCTACAATCCCGATTGCACACATCACTTATATCAGCTGTTGCCTAGTAATTTTTTACTGCTTTAGCAATGGTAATATTTTATTTTTAAATTGGCCAATTATCGACGCATGTGTGAAACATGTAATGTGTGCAATCGAAGCCTTCCCGCTAAGATAGTAGTGTATATTAAAACATAACCTCTCTTAATTTACTGTTTTGCTTAAAGAAGCTGGAATCAGAAATTTCAGAGTCGTGTGCAATAAGTTTTTGCATCGACGCTTGATGATACCTTTACTTGGTGAAAAATCTACCTGCATATGCGCATTTCGATTTTTCATTTAATAATACGTTCAGTAGACTCAATAGTTGAGTGACTGCTCGCTGCTATTGACGTATTCTTCTAGATTTAAAATCTAACTGGATGATCTAAAAGTATACAGGTACAATGGGTGCCTCCAGAAGCATATGACCTCTTAATGAGCAATTGTAATCCCGACTGCGTACAGCGAATTCAACTGTTGAGTGAGCGCTATGGATGTATTCTTTCAGATCTAAAATGCTGATTGGATGATCTAAAAGAATACACCAATAACAGCGAGCGCTCACTCAACTGTAGAGTGTGCTAATCGCAGCCGCTGAATACATCCAATGACTGCGTTCGGCGAACTCAACCATCGACATATAGCACTGGACGGAGCATTCGACTAAATTTCTTTGATCTTCCGTCTTGACGAACCTATAAAGGGTGGTACCCAGTTCGACACGGCTCAATTTGACACGAGCCACTCACAGCGCTTCAGACTACAAAGCTTCTAAGCACCGGTCGCTGTGATTGGTGGTGTCCAATCGAGCCGTGGTCAACCGGGATCACCCCCCTATAAAGAGTAAGGTAAATGTGTGAGCACTGAACTCTCTTTCTACTATTGTCCTATTGGTTGACTTTCTTTCAGGAGGGAGAGGAGTTTCACGAGAGAATGTGTGCGTTCAGCACCCATTAGTGTGTCCTACCCAAACATTGTTCCATCTCTTTCAATCGTGTCGAGATGATTTTGATGCTATGCTCCGTCCAGTGTTATATATCGATGACCATTGTGTGCGTTCAGCACCCATTAGTGTGTCCTACCCAAACATTGTTCCATCTCTTTCAATCGTGTTGAGATGATTTTGTGACTATGCTCCGTACAGTGTTATATATCGATGGACTCAACAGTTGAGCCTCGGAAAACGAGTCTGATGATTTCAGGGTCGATCAAGGAATTAGTCAGAAGTTCTATCTCCTTGATCAAATATCGTGCACATTCGTTAATGTTGTCGGTAATAGATGTTAGCTGGTTTACATGCGCATCGACACATTTGATTGCTCTCTCCATTTCCTAAAATGTAGCTTGCTGCATTACAATAACGACGGAATTTGATTTTCTTTTCTTCGTCGGTGGTTGTGCTGACTCTGCCTGTGTATTTGCGGATGAAACTTCCTTTGGAACATTTTCATTTTCCTTATGCGTCACCAGAACAGTTTTCGCACCGTAAGCGGAGGTGAAGCTAACGAAAAGGTTTGCGAATGAGATAAAATTTACTTTGGTTTTGCTGCTTTCGCATAGGTACGTGCTCATGAGTCCCATATTCTCTGGAAATTGTTTCTACGTGTTCGAATCGAAGTTGATTCCTTCTGTGTAATTGCCAGTCAATTTGACGATAGGTTCGAAAATTCCCTCCTTCGTTGATTGTAAGTCCACGTGTAATTTCTTCGTATGAGAAGAGTTGAGTTGGTATGTCGTAGAAAGTAACAAATATTGTTGCATATCTCGTTCGGTATTATTGTTTATCACACGCGGATTAATGGACACTGAGGGATTTCCTATTTCTTGTCTTCCAGCCTTGTCCCTTCGCGTGAAAACTGTAGACGAATGTTCACTCGAATGAAGAAAAACTAGGAGGCACGATCCGAAGTAGACGCTTCGAACAACGAGACTCGAATGAAGCAGCGTACCTCCGTACCAGGTGATTTGTATTTATGTACTTCTCGAAAATTAACAAAAAAATTGCTTACGTAATAATATTTTAAATAATAAGTTCTAGAAAAATAAGTTCTAGAAGAATCTTTCTCACCATGCTATGACGCAGTTCTCCTTTTTTCCGAGAAAAAGAATAGAAGATTGAATAACGAAATTATTTCATGCACTATCATGTCACGAACATGTTCAAACTTGTAATATTCAGACGTTAAACGAAAAAATTATAAAGAATTACATTGTCGAACAATATGCGTTATAAATCTTTGATGCAAAAAAGTTTTTATGAAAAGAAGGAAGAATTTATTGAATCGTTTAGCAGAGTAACAAATAAAGAAATATATTTCACGAGTAATAAAATGCACAAAAAAAAGGAAAATATTAGAATGAGCATTTTTCAGAAAGTTGAAAATTATAAATATTTCATTTAGTGACACGTCATATCCGACGAGATTTATGGACAAGAAATATCCTACTAGGAAAAAAGTATTGTATTTAAAAAATAAAACTATTCAAAGAAATATTCCAACTTAAGATGTGTAAAAAATTATGGAATATTTTATACGGTCGGTTAACAAAAAAAAAAACAGAAAAAAAGTTGTATATTAGACGAAATATTCATATAAAGGATTAAAAGGGAAGACGCAAAAAATCAAATTTTTTTTTTGCACGAGATTTTCTACGGACGACCGATATAAACGTATAAATTTATTTACATTGACAGCCGTAAGCTCATAAACCATTTTTTCCGTAAACCTATAAACCATTCTTACCAATGAGACAGATAAATTGTCAACTTTCTCGGGACTTCAATTTTTTACTGTACTCATCCCCTCTTTTTTATGGGGGTAAGCAGGATTTTTCGTATAAATAGACGTTGCATCTTAAGAAAAATATATTTTCGAGTTTTACGTCGCAAATCTTTTCTCTCGTGGGTGCTCAGCAAAAGTTATACGTAAAGTTGTGTATAAGGTGTAATGGCAGCTTTGCAAAAAAGTGAAATGGCGAAAGAAATCATTCGTAGGAGTATCAAATTAGCTTTGATGCTTGATACACGTATAAACGCGGATAAATTTTTATCAGGATTATCCGATATTCCTGAGAAAAATATGATTTTCATCGGTTTCACCTGCGAATGCTCGGATTCGCTATTAGGGGTGTTGTATCAATTAGGATACTTTAACAGTGAGAAGCGAATTCTACGTATAGCCGCTGAAACCGTGGAAATGCGGCGGATGTTTGGACACGAGGAAGAGGATGTGGAAGGATACATCGCGAATCTCCTTTCGCATAATTTTCAAGGTAAACATCTCATATTTTTTTTTACTTTAATATTTTGTCAAAAAGTGAATACGATTAATACGAGTATGTTATATAATCAGCACGAATTAACTAATAATTTTTAAAAATAAATTCTAGGAAAAAATATTCGAATTGCGGTGATAAATCCTCTCCCGCGATCACGGAGGCGTCGCGTGGAGGAAGAGCCAGAGGCAGGTCCATCGCGTAAGTAAATTAGAAAATTGTAATATCAGAAACTGAATTTTTCGTAATTTCCTAGCATTAAAAGTAGTATTAATTATTTGTAGGAAGGGCACGTATAGTTTGACGCTTGGAAGAAGAGAGGAGGGAAATCCCGCTCATCCAGCTCTCGTCGGGTGAGTTAATATTTTTAGGATAGAAATAATTTCTAAAGTGAATAATATAAATCAATTAATAAAATCTTAATATAATACTTTCAAATACGTAAGATAATAAGTGGTTTAACATTATAAAAGGAACTAATAAGGAGCATACAGCCACAACACCAGTTATAAGTAGCAAAAATATATTCAATTTTTAAATCATATAAACGTTTCGGTCACTATCTGACCATCATCAGAGTACAATCAAATTTCATATTAAACAATATATAAATTATCTACCAGAAATTGTACTTGTCACAAAATTATCGTTCGCAAAAAGTTTTTAATAAAAATACGACGCTCAATAGTAAGAAATCACTCCAGTCCGAACTCAACAAGAATTTTTCAGAAGTAGTTGAACATCAAGGTCACATTGATTTGATCATCAATTGTAGTTTTAAAGATTTCGCACGCGGGAAAGAATATAGGCCTATATTCAATGGAGGCGATCTCGCCTCGCAAGGACGCGAACCCATGTACAAATTGTATATTATGTCCTACGAGGATGAAAGTCACTATAGGCCTATATTAAATTTAAAAGCAGCCGCGGGAAGTAGGAGAGGTTATTGCATCCCTTGTAACATAGGCTATCGCGAAGAAAGGGGTCACCGCTGTTCGAATAAGTGTCCGCGTTGCGATAACGTGCCGCCGTGTGATCAGCTCGAAGTAAACGTAGTCACGTGCGAGACATGCAAACGTTCGTTTTTCGGGAACGCATGTTTTAATCATCATCGCGCGATAAAATCGTACGATGGAAAAACGCCGCGAAGTTATTTGTAGTGTGATACAATTTTGCGAGAACTGTGGGCGTGTTGTAAATATAACAAAAGAACACGAATGCGGCGTTTCCTTTTGTAAAGTTTGTAGTTCTCCGAAACCGCAGAATCATTTTTGTGTTTTATGCAACCTCTTTCTCGCGAAGGTAGATCCTCCGATGACCAGTCAGTCGGAGATTCTCCCGCAATCGTGAGAGAGAATGAATGTGATAACACAAATGTGTGCGATCAAGAACGTCAAAAGGCGACGGCCTTCGTGTTCTACGATTTCGAAACGCGACAAGACGAATAAATGAATGGCACCGAAATAAAGATCCATGTGCCAACTCTCTGCGTCACGCCAACAAATTTGCGATTCGTGCGCGGAAATTCACGATCTATCGCAACACTGCTGCTGGTGCGGCGCTCATGAATTTATTTTTCGTCATAATTCGGTAGGGGAATTTGTCGAATTTGTAACACGACCCACAAAAAATTTCACTCATTATTTGTATAGCGCACAACGCGAAAACTTTCGACGCGCAGTTCATTCTCCGTTTCATAGTCGAAAATTACTCTAGATTAAAACCTAAAGTGATTTTAAACGGTACAAAAATTATCGTTTTGACAGTAGGACGTACAAAATTTATCGATAGTATTAATTACATGCCGATGCGTTTGTCGGAATTACCAAAAGCCTTCGGGTACTTGCCGGATACTTGCGACAAAGGCATCTTTCCGCATATTTTTAATAGCGAAAATCAAACGTACGTAGGACCTCTACCTATTGACTATTATGCACCCGAAACGATGCAACCTGACGAACGCGAATATTTCCATTTGTGGCATCTGGAAATGACGAAAAAAAATACCGTATTCGATTACCAGCGTGAAATAGTCACTTATTGTCGTACAGACGTAGATATTCTTTGGCGAGCATGCCTGTCGTTTAGAAAAATATTTTTAGAACGTGGAAACGTGTGCCCATTCGTGGAATGCACGACTATCGCCTCGACGTGTATGAGAGTTTTTCGGAAAAACTTTCTGCGCAAAGAGGAAATAGGCATCATTTCGACGGGTGGCTATAGAATGAATGACAATCAGTCGCGCAAAGCCGTACAGTGGTTGATTTTGAAGGAGCGTGAGATCGGTCGTCGTATAATTCACGCGGGACATGGTCGTGAATATAGATTAACGGATGGGATGCTCGTCGACGGATATTATGAGTGCGAGAACGTTGGTGAGACGCAACGTCACGTATTGCAGTTCAACGGTTGCTTCTTTCACGGATGCCCGGCTTGCTATCGAAATAATCGCGATGAAATAATCTGACATAATTCGAAAGATACGCTTGACGCGCGTTATGAACGAACGATTGCAACGACCTGGCCGTTACAACGGTGTGGATATATCGTGACGGAAAAATGGGAGTGTGCTTTTGACGAGGAAATGCGCGCGGATCGGGAGGTGTGCGAATTCGTCGAGGAACACCCGATGATACAAATCGCACCTCTCGATCCTCGTGATGCGTTTTTCGATGGGCATACCGGCAATATCGTGACACGATACACGGTTGCGGGTAACGAGAAGATACGTTAGACGTATGTTCTTTGTACCTTTATATTCTCAAGACTGGTGTTTTTCCAATTAAGCATCCTGACATCTTCATAGGAGATGAATGTAGCGTGCTAATTGGTGAAGCACCAAATTTCAATCTCGATCGGGTTACGGGACTCGTGCGTTGTCGTGTACTGCCCCCGCGCGACCTTTTTCATACTGTATTACCGTATCGCATCCGTGGAAAATTATTATTCTCGCTTTGTCGTACATGCTGCGAAACATTTTCTCAATCTGCTTGCGCTTACGACGAACCATCGGAACGTGAGTTTGAGGGCACGTGGTTGTCGTGTGAATTGCGCAAAGCAGTTGAGAAAGGTTATCTCGTGACACGGGTTGATGAAATTTGGCAATACCAGTGTACGAAAGGGTTGTTTGCCGGGTATATTAACACCTTCTTACAATTGAAGCAAGAAGCTAGCAGGTGGCCTAGCGAGTGCGAGGGCGATGAAATTACGAAAGAACGTTACCTTCGAGAGTATGAAACAACAGAGGGTATCGTTCTCGATAAAAATAATATTACACGAAATCCCGGACTACGCTCCGTCGCCAAACTCTGCCTCAATTCATTTTGAGGAAAATTAGGTCAGCGGACAAACCTCGCGAATACCGAAATAGTAAGAACCTCCCAACGATTCGCTGAGTTATTGTCAAGTCCGGAGCATGAGATAATCGGAATATTACCCGTCAACGATGAGGTGATGTATGTTTCGTGGCGTTTAAGACGCGAAGCGGTAGTACCCTCTCCAATAACCACGTGGCAACAGCGGCGTTCACGACGGCACAGGCACGCTTAAAATTGTATGAATATTTGGAAAAATTAGATCGACGTGTCTTGCACTATAACACCGATTCGTGTATATACCGGGTGTTTCAGACCACCCGTCCCACCCTTTTATCTTCGCAGTATAAGGTCCAATCGAAAAAGTGTTCAGATAAAAGTTGTAGGGTTTCTAAAGACCTATTTACTGGCGCTATGAATTTGATTTTGGGTGGCATCGCCAAGGTCAGGTCAAGATCACATCGATTTTTAAAAATGGAATCCCTCATCTTTCATTATATTTTTTTGTAGCTTACCTCGAGAGCTTTTCAAAACACTATAATAAAATATTTTTTCATTAAATATTTTTCGAGTTATAAGGCTCGAAAGTTACAGTACAGTCGGCATTAGCATTCCGCAAGTTGTCTGACCAACGGCTAAAACCTCTTGAATGTTGTTAAGGATCATGTCCTGGATAACATTTGTCAAGGTCAAGGTCATTGAAAGCTGTACCTCTTATTTTCATTTTTGCACTAAAAATTCATTTTTACGTAAAAATGAAAATAAGAGGTACAATCACCAATGGACTTAATCTTAACACATGTTATCCAGGACATGATCCTGAACAACATTCAAGAGGTTTCAGCTGTCGGTCGGATAACTTGCGTAATGCTAATACCGGCTGTACTGTAACTTTCGAGCTTTATGACTCGAAAAATACTTAATAAAAAAATATTTTATTATAGTGTTTTGAAAAGCTCTCGAGGTAAGCTACAAGAAAATGTTATGAAAAATAAGGGATTCCATTTTAAAAAATCGATGTGATCTTGATCTGACCTTGACGATGCCACCCAAGATCAAACTCATAGCGCCAGTAAATAGGTCTTTAGAAACCCTACAATTTTTGTCTGAACACTTTTTCGACTAGACCTTATACTGTGAAGATAAAAGGATGGGATGGGTGGTCTGAAACACCCGGTATACGAGCAGCGGAGATCCCGATGAGTACGAACCGCGTACAGGTAACTTTTTGAGAGACATGACGGACGAACTCGTGGGTTACGGACACGGTAGCTTCATCGAGACGTTCGTATCCGGCGGACCAAAATTTTATGCGTACGTGGTTCGTACCCCAGATGGACGCCAACGAGAAATTTGTAAAATAAAAGGAATTAAGTTAAAGTTTCAAAATTCTCGTTTACTTAATTTTAACACTATTCATAAGTTATTGTTAGATAAGGAAAGAGAGGAAAACGACGAGGAAAGAACAACGATAAAATTACAATTTAGAGCAATTCGTCGCACAGCATTTCATGACGTGGTAATACGGAGTGAAGTAAAAATATGCGCTCCAGTTCTGTTGAAACGACGATTTATCAATAGCCGCTGTTCTCTCCCGTACGGATTCATATATAGTATTTCGCACTGTGTATAATATAGTATCTCACTTAAATTAGGCTAAGTCGCTGATTTTCCCCTTCCTACCTGTTTGTAAATAAAAATATAGAATGCTAAGTTAAAGTGTAAAAATTATGAAATAACATTGTAAAAATTAGAATTTAAAATCGTACTGTACTATTAGTTGTAAGAATTATAAGGAAAATGTAAGAAAAAATAAAAAATATTTAGTTTATATAATAAATTTGTAGTATGTGTGTGTGTGTGTGTGTGTGTATTTTCGAATTTCCTCTTTTTTCTTTCTTTCTTTTACTTTTTAAAAACAGATAAAAAATATTTTGTAGTTGAAACGAGAAGAAGTGATTTATTATATGTTCCCCTTTCGTCTATTCCTTTCCTTTTTCAACGTAAGTTTTCCTTAAACAACACCAGCATCGCGCACAAGCTCTCGACACCGACGTCGATGCCACGCCTGCATTCTGCGTTCGAAATATACAGCGATCGCGAACCTATTTACGCGCGAAGATAAGCTTATTCTTGCACAAAAATAAGCTCATCCTAGCACCGTGGCGGGATCAGCTGTTCGCAGGCCACGGTGCTCTCGCTGGCTAGCCTACGCGGGGGTACGCTGATGCGAGCGTGTGCCCGCCACATGGGGGCCCTCGTCGCGTTGATTAGCTTATCTCCCTGCTTAAATTTGTGCTTTGCACATTCTTGAAAATATTGTTAAGCGCCATTTTTTACTCTTTTCTTTTTTGCTTTTGAAGTCTTGCACGGTAGTCGCGCGTTTATTTCGCAAAATGGGCGTGCGCTGGAAACATCCCTGGACATCCATCGTATGCGGTCCTACCGGTTGCGGAAAGACGATTTTCGTAAAGACTTTCCTCCGATATTTATCACTCATGTCCGACGTTTGTTTCGAGAGAGTTTTATTTTATTACGCGGAGTGGCAAGAAGCTTATCGACAATTACAATACGACGATCGTGAAAAAGAGATCGAAGAACAGAGTTGGCGACGCAGTAACGTTAAAGCGACGAAGAAGAAGAACGTAATTGAATTTCGCGAGGGATTACCTCGTTCGGAGGATTACTCGAACGATCCGCTCTCCCCGAAATTAGTGATAATTGACGATCTTATGAGAGAATCGTCGTCGAGCGACGCGATCGTGAATTTTTTCACCAAAGGCAGTTATCATAAGAATCTCAGTTATTCTTATCTCGCAGAATCTCTTCCATCAGGGTCGTGGTCAGCGCGATATATCGCTCAACGTGAATTACATCGTCGTTTTAAAAAATCCACGTGATCGCGCTCAAATTCGTTATTTAGCGCGTCAAGTCTATCCCGACGATCCGAAATTTCTAGAAGAGGCATACTACGACGCTACGTCGAGGCCTCACGGCTATTTGCTGCTCGATCTGAAACAATCAACCCCGGATCAGTGATGCACATTTGGCTCCCCGGCAACACGGAATCCAGCCCCACCACTTTTACCCCCACATACCGGCATCGAGTCGGCCGCGAGAGCGAGCGAGACAGCGAGAGGCAGCGCCCGTCCTTTTCGCTCTACCAGTAAATCGTAAACACATGTGAGTATTAGAGCGAAAAGAACGGCCGTTCTATCTCGCTGTCTCGCTTTCTCTGCTAGTCGCTCGTTACAAGCGACCGAAAACCGAAAATGTACTTTCTCGGCCGCGTATTCTTGTATAGGCTATCCCGATCTTTTTTGCTAATCACTTTTGTATTTATAGAGCGGGTTAAACTGAGTCGAAAAGTCCTCTATCATTTTGCAATTTTCGCAATAGTTAATAAGATATTAATTATTAAAAATTGCAAAATATTGGTCTTGAATAATTTTTTACTCAAATACCATCAACTTTACAGAAAAACTGCAACAGACAAAAATTATTTAAAATATATATTAATCACGCTCGTTAATGTTAAAAATTAAAATGTAACAAGGCTTATTACGAGCTACAATCTTAAATAATCTAACATATCAATAAAACAATCTATATAGTTTCATTCATTACATGTATACTTAAAACAAAAGTTTGAATGCATACGCAAACGTTTCGGCTTACAAAGCCTTCTTCAGTGTTTTAGTCTAACATAAAAGTTCAATACTAATATTTTGCAATTTTTAGTAATTAATATCTTGCTAACTATTGCGAAAATTGCAAAATGATAGAGGACTTTTCGACTCAGTTTAATCCGCTCTATAAATACAAAAGTGATTAGCAAAAAAGATCGGGATAGCCTATACAAGAATACGCGGCCGAGAAAGTACATTTTCGGTTTTCGGTCACTTGTAACGAGCGACTAGCAGAGAAAGCGAGACAGCGAGATAGAGCGGCCATCCTTTTCGCTCTAATACTCGCATGTGTTTACGATTTACTGGTAGAGCGAAAAGGACGGGCGCTGCCTCTCGCTGTCTCACTCGCTCTCGCGGCCGACTCGATACCGGTAGGTGGGGAAAAAAGTAGTGGGGCTGGATTCCGTGTTGCCGGGAAGCCAAATGTGCATCACTGCCCCGGATGAGTATCGATTTCGAATGTGTATTTTTCCCGAAGATACAACTCATTACGTCTACGTGTCACGTAGATCATTTTCGAAAGGATTCGTATAAAAGGCGAATACGGGTAATAGTACGTGTCAGTCGTAGATTTTTCTCGCGATGAAGGTGGGTGACAAGAAATCGCACAGTGCGACGAAAATTGCCACACATTCGATCGGTAAGAGAAACGCCTGTCTCCTCGCGGCGCTCTATCATTTGACCAAAAATCAACGTACAACCTTCTTACGCGGCACCGATGAAAAACTAATTCGTTGTATCTGTGAATGTGTTTTTAATATACTCAAAGGTAATGTCTCGCTCGAACGTTGTTAAAAAAATCGGTTAATCGGATACAAAGCGCCTCTGCGTCGCATCGTTGCAAAACGTGATAATTGGAAGGATAAAAGAAAGCTGCGTTGGTGCACAACGAGGCGGATTTTTACAAGTATTATCGGATCTATATTATCGACCTTATTATCACTAATTATCGAAAGAACGAAATAGTGGGATAAAACGCTATATGGAGAGGGCCAAAAAAATGGTTTTAATTTCGACGGAAAATCTCGAGAGAATGCAACATCAGTTACGTCACAATCCGACGTCATTCGCTGACGGAGAGTCAAAGGAAATCGCAATACCGCAAAATTCGGATAATACCGCGAGCACTAATAACACAGGGCAAACTTCCGGAACTCATCTAACACGACTCGATGCGGAGATGGGCCGTATTCTTAATTCTGACTGGCCACGTGACCAAAGTGAGAGATGGAAAATGTACAGAGAGGTATTATGGCGATACCTACGATTTATCCAAGAAACGCGAAGGCAGAAAGACGCACGCAGCGAAAACGGAAACGCAGAAGACAACGCTACACGAGATGTCTCCGCCGATAACGAGAAGACGAACGATGAAGTTTTTTACAATCTCACGCAAACATCCGATATTCTACCATCGCATTCTGTCAGTAACACTGGTATTATTACGAAAAATTTCGAAACTTTGGGCGAACATAATCATGCGAAGAATAATCATGCGATGAAAAGCATTGAGGAAATAGTGGAAAGCGTACCAAAATCTTATCGTAAGCATGCACACTTACTGATGAAACATTAGATTCGAAATGCCTGATAGAATAAGTTGGGACGAGCATGGAATCGTGACTATAGATGGTAACGTCGTGAAAGATTCGAATATCGCCGACTTGATAAACGACGCGATGCGCGAGAGAAAATCTGTGAAAACAGTACGTAGAAATTAGTTCGCGCGATTACTCCGTGCGTTAAACATACCTTCTGCGCTGGTGAGAAATAAAAGATTATTGTCCTCGCACGGTGTTAGTGTAAACAGCGTAAAACTACGACCGAGTTCTACGGCGAAAATTTAAAACTACGGCGAGTTCCGCGCCTTTTATATCGAAAGCGCGAGTTCCACGCCGATTGTAACGAGAGCGCGAGGAAAGAGAAAAACGTAAAAATTACGAACAAGAAACAGACGAGGAAAGTTGGCTGATTTTTTCTCGTACACGAAAAACTGACATCTCTACAAACGGAAAAAAATGGTTATTCGGTTGGAAAAAACTAAGATAATACGATGGCGTTTGAAAAATTATACTACGATCCGTCGCATTATGCGGGCTATTCGGCGGTGGATAATCTAGCTCGTGCTGTTAAACCGAATTTCTCACGGGGAGAAGTCGTGCGCTGGCTCGAATTGCAAGACGCGTACACGTTACACCGACCATTACGTAGAAAATTTTCACGATTGCATTACAACGTAACAAACATCGACGATGCGTGGGAGGCAGATTTGATCGAACTCCTAAATCTAAAAAGTTACAATGACGGTCATTCCTATCTGTTAGTGATTATCGATGTACTAAGTAAATACGTATGGATAGAACCGTTATGCAACAAAACGATTAACTGAGCGATAAAAGCTTTTCAACGCGTATTAGCGAAAAGCGAAGGACGAGTACCCGTCTACCTGCAAACGGACAAAGGTAAAGAAATTGTCACGCAATCAATGCAGAAATTTCTTAAAGAAAACAACATTCGTTTTCGGGTAACGCACAATCCAGACGTCAAAGCCACCATCGTCGATTGCTTCAACAGAACACTGAAGGATCGAATGTGGCGTTATTTTACGCATAAAAATACGCGACGCTACATCGATATTCTGCAGGAATTGTACACGCTTACAATCTCACGTGTCACTCGTCCACGAGAATGCAACCTGCGGTAGTAACGAGAGAAAATGGACCTATCGCTCATCAAAATATAGCTCGTCGTGGAAAAACGAAACGTTAAAGAAACGGGTGCGAAAGGTTAAACATCGCGTCGGAGATCACGTTCGTATCAGTAGAGTGAAAGGTGCCTTCGAGAAAGGATACGAGGCTAAGTGGAGCGACGAGATATTTCAAATTTACCGTGTTCTCGATTGGCGAAACCCTCACGTGTACGAATGGCGAGATTTAGCAGGCGAAGTCATAGACGGTAATTTTTATGAGCAAGAATTAGCTCGAGTTGAGAAAAACGTAGAGGAAGAACAGTTTACCGTCGATCGCGTGATAAAGAGTAGAGAACGAGGAGCTAATGAGCAAGTGCTTGTTAGTTGCGCGGTTATCCCAGTAAGTTTGATAGTTGGATTCCGGCTTCGAATTTAATTTCTCATTGCGATGGAGGAGGAACAATTTCTTCTGGTACTTCCGAGTAACAGCAGTATGCGTCATTTTTCGGATAATACAACTTTGACCTTCATCACGGAATTACCTCGCTCTATCGTGTTACACGGACATTGGGAGGTTGCGATAACCGAAATTCAGTTTCCCTGTACCTTTTTATACATACGTCATAACGAAAATGTGATCAGATTCGTCGATGTTAAACTCGATGAGGGGACGAAAGGTGCGTTTACGGCGAAAGAAGGTACATTTCCAAATGGAATTTACAGCGATAACTATGAGCTTATTGATGCGATTAATACCGCGTGTAAACTTGCCGAATCGCATTTTTATTTTGAACTGAAAAAAGCGTCTGGCGGTAAAGTCTTGATAAGTAATAACTGCGTTGAGAAGTGCAAAATGCTACATCATATAAACTTTTCCGATAATCTCCTAAGAATACTAGGTTTCTCGTCAGCACTTTCCGCAAATCACCCATTTTATTCTAAGCTCGCGATACGTGAAGCTAATTCCAATGAAACAGAAGAGAAATCTTTTCTTACTAATGGATTTGATAAGGAGACGGGAGAACGACTTGCAGACGGTTATTGGAGTAATGAACCCTATAGTTTGTGGCGCGGTATTCCCGATAAAATGTTCGTTTATTGCAATAATTGTGAGCCTTATATAACAGGTGACGTACGTATTCCTCTTCTCAAGATAGTTCCGGTCGAGATACGCAGTCATAATTAAGCATTTGGTGCAAATTTGGTGAAGCATTTCTCATTTCCAATATCCCATTGCGACGAACGAATTTCAAAACGATGGAAATAGATATAAAAGATCACCTTAAAAAAAAAATCCATTCGAATTCGGAACGCTGACAGTGACGCTGCACTTTAAACGTAAGCAATAACTTGCTTTCGTATACGCGATCGTGTCGGTATAGCGACATGCTTTAGTTAGAAACTAGCTATGGAGTATGAGGAGTATTTTGATGCGCGAGATATCGGTAGCCGAGGTGGAATTCCACGTGTTTTCGTCAGTTCGTCCTACCAACGCGGACATGGAATTGGAAGCTTTCTCGGTGGACTATGCAGAAAAATATTACCTTATCTACGTAAAGGTGCACGTGCTGTCGAAAAAGAAGCTTTACGTGCGGGAATTAACGTAATAGAAGACGTCGGAAATAATAAGCCGTTGAAGGAAGCGGTCAAAATTCGGCTCGCGGAATCTAGGCGAAATCTGAAGAGAAAAGCCAAAGAAAATATAAGTTCCCTGATGAGGGGGTCGGGATATAAAATATCCGCAAAGTCCTCAGCACTTCAGTTTCCATTCGGAGGTCGGAATAGTCGTATCGCGCTTCGTAAACGACGTCGGGCAGTCAAAAGGAAATCATCGAGAAGTAGCACAGGGAAGAAGAGCAAAAAAGTGACGAAGAAGAAAAAAAAAACCGCACTGCAGGAAGAAAAACAAAAAAAAAACCGTCCACTAGGAAACATCGAGTAAAGAAACGCGATGTATCCGACATATTCTCTTAATTGAGATAGGAATTCGTGACTGAAGAAAAAGCATGTCCTTTCTTCATACCCACTCAATCGAGTGTACAAAGAGAGCGAACTCGATTTCTTCTCTCTACCACCTACGAAAACCAGCATCGAGAGTTCGCAATGGATTTATTACAAACCCGTAATTTCGCTCACGGACGACTCACCCATAGAATTCGTCATACCCGGCCATGGAGAAGACTATCTGGATCTCACTCACACCATGTTGAGCCTTGGCATACGCGTAGAAAGCGAACGCGGGGAGAATACATCGGTCGCAGCCGCCGACGTGGCAAAAGTAGAACCCGTAAATCATTTACTGCATTCCATGTTCAACCAAATCGACGTATATTTCAATCAAAAACTCCTGTCGCCACTAAACAACTATTACGCTTACCGCGCGTACATCAAGGCGTTATTAAATTATGCTTCACCCGCAAAAACTTTCCATCTAACCTCTTGCTTATGGGACGCGAATATTCTCGGTTACATGGACGATACGTTAGACTTGTCAAATCCAAATACGGCCCTCGAGGGACGCGCGAAATACATTCAAGGAAATTGTGCGCTAGATCTCGTAGATCACCTTCATTGCGACATTTTCAATCCAGATAAATTTTTAATTAACGGAATGGAAGTTAGTATGAGACTCGTACGCTCGAAAGATTCATTTTGCCTTATGAAGACTAGAATAATGTCAAAAATACGTATTCTCGATGCTAGTTTACTCGTAAGAAGAGCAAAAATAAGTCCGGGTGTGCTACTCGCACACGCTAGAATGCTGAGTAAAACTACCGCCAAGTATCCTCTTACGAGAATCGAAGTTAAAACATTCACAATACACGCCGCCGTCGTGGGGGAATCGATAGACAATGCAATACTCGGACAGCTGCCGAAACGAATAATAGTTGGCTTTGTCGATAACAAGACGTTTAACGGTGATAGAAAATTGAACCTGTTTAATTTAAAAAATTATAGAATAAATTTCTTTTCGCTGTACGTCGATGGCATGCAAATTCCCAGTAGGCCGTTACAGCCAAATTTTTCGAAAGACTAGCCGCTCTACGTTGAAGCTTACCACACAATATTCTCGGGAACTGCCATTCACTTTCTGAACGAGGGTAATTCTATAAACAGAGACTATTACGCCAATGGCTGCACTCTTTTCGCTTTCGATCTTACTCTGGATCTATCCGCTAATTGTGCAGGACATTGGAATCTTGTGAAACACGGAAGCTTACGATTAGAAGTGAGATTCGAAAAAGCTCTTTCCGTGACTATTAATTGTATCGTCTATGCAGAGTTCAATAACGTTTTAGAAATCGATTCCTCGCGTCAAGTGATTGTCGACTTTTCCGGTTAGCTCTATGCCTTTCGCGTGAGAAAAATATTTTTCCCCCATTACACATCATTTCTAATCTAATTCCACGTGAGATGAAAAAAGCTTCAGTCTTGTTCGTGACACCGACGTTGACGTTTCGTGACATAAAAAGAGTAGCGAAAATTCGAATATATAATGGATATACTCATCGACATATAAAGTTTTCGCTATGTCGAAGACAACTTTATTCCGAAAGAAGTCGCGGTTCTTGCGATTAATGCGACGATCACCGTGCACTGGATTATGAGGCCACCTTATCCATTTGGAGAATTACCCGAGAGAGCAAAACGAGAAAACAATTGGCTTACACGAAATTATCACTGAATCGAATGGTTCGATGAAGACGTTAAACCTACATACGAGGTGTGATCAAAAAGTAAGGTGACTTTTTGAATTTCGCGCGCTCTGTTCACTCTAATTTCAAAATTTTGTTGTTGTTGTGTTGGTACACTCGTCACGATCATATGTTCACAGTTTTGACTATATAGCATGTGTTGTTTTTATGTGAGAGGCATAAAGGTTAGACTCGTGTTTGCGTGCTCGGCGATTTTTTGCTGTTGAAAATAATGGAGCAGAGAGTTTGTGTTAATTTTTGTGTAAAAAATGGTATTAAGTGTTCAAAAACTCTTGAAATGTTGACAGTGGCGTACGGTGAGTCAACTTTGAGCAAAAAAAATGTTTATAAATGGTATAAGTTATTCCAAGAGGGCCGAGAAAATGTTAACGATGAATCTCGCTCTGGACGCCCCAGCACGTCAAAATCTGACGAAAATGATCAGAAAGTGATAGAAATTGTGTTGAAAAATCGTCGAATCACGATTAGAGAAATAGCTGATGATCTTAACATATCGTTTGGCTCATGCCAATCAATTTTAACGGATGTTTTGGGTATGACACGTGTGTCAGCGAAATTCGTTCCAAAACTGCTTAATTTTGATCAGAAGCAGCGTCGCATGAACATCGCCCAAGACATGTTGAACGACGTCAATGATGATCCTGATCTGCTCAAAAGGGTTATAACTGGTGACGAAACATGGGTATATGGTTATGACGTCGAAACCAAAGCCCAATCATCCCAGTGGAAGAGCCCAGGAGAGCCAAGACCGAAAAAGGCACGCCAAGTTCGTTCGAATGTGAAAGTTTTGCTCACAGTTTTCTTTGATTACCATGGCGTTGTGCATCAAGAATTCCTACCACAAGGTCGTACGGTAAACAAGGAGTATTACCTTGAGGTTATGCGGCGTTTGCGTGAATCAATAAGAAAAAAACGTCCGGAAGTGTGGAAAGAAAATTCATGGATTCTGCACCATGATAATGCACCTGCGCACACGTCGTTACTAGTGAGTAGTTTTTTGGCCAAAAACAATACTGTCATCCTGCCTCAGTCACCGTATTCACCAGACTTGGCACTCTGCGACTTTTTCCTCTTCCCAAAATTGAAAAGGCCCATGGAAGGACGAAGATTTGCGACGATTGAGGAGATTAAGGCTGCATCGCTGGAGGAGCTCAAGGCAATACCCAAAAGTGCATTTCAGAAGTGTTTTGACGACTGGAAAAAGCGCTGGCACAAGTGCATTGTATCAGAGGGGGATTATTTTGAAGGGGATAACATAATTTTGGATGAATAAATGAATATTTTTTTATAAAAATGAAAAGTCACCTTACTTTTTGATCACACCTCGTACTTCACGATACATTTGCGAGCTATTACACGACACACACGCTACATCTATACCAGAGGACAAGAGAAGTCAGGTTATCTGAGTAATCTACTCTCCAGAAACATATATAATCTGGAAGGAATGTCTCCGGATTTCAAAAATCTGCCAGATTTCGGAGGTTGCAGACAACTTTGCACGCACCACGGATTTCGAACCAACGTTGAATCACATTGCGCCTTACGCAACGCTTACAAATTGGAACGTTGGCTAGCTATACGGAATAGTAGCAATTCGAGCTACGATAGTCTTCCTTCAGAAAATTGCAGCGAGAGCGACGTCGAGAGCGAAAAAACAAACAGCGGAAATTTTTCAATTCAATTTAAAAATCAGAAAAACGATATATTTCGCAACATCGAAGCGTGGAGGAAAAACATCGTGACAGAAAAGGCTAACCAATGCGAGGACGAACAAGCGACAGCCGAAGAGAAGAAAGATCTTCCAAAATTCGACTCGACGACTGATAGAGATAAAGCTAACACTAGCGTTTCGCAAACTTCGAGTATTTTTGAGAACTCTACAATGTACGTACCGGCGAAAAAGGTAAATTCCGAATTTACGCAAACATTTCCTCTCGCATGCTTATCTACGCCGAGAAATGAATTCACTAGAAGTTTTAAACGCATTACATCATCTCAGTGTTCGACATGCCGGGGTCTATCCTGTCGATCGACTGCCGAGGGTATGGACGAGGTCGACTGCCTTTGTCGCTAACACAGACGATCACGATCGACCTGGCCAGCACTGGGTCGCCTTCTACATCGACGAATGCGGTACAAGAACATATTTCGATATAGCTACGGCTTGCCGCCCTTGGACTCAAGATTCTTCTAACGACTTCGCCGAAACTCCACCAGGTATCGCTGGAATACGACAACGCTGCAAGGAATACTTTCTCAAACTTGCGGACAATACTGATATGTATTTCTAAGTTTTATGTGTAATGGTTATAATCTTAACCAGTTTCTTAGTCTCTTTACCTGTGAATGTAAATGCAATGATCGATTGATCGCACAGTTATTTCTAAAATTTTTCTTCGTTGTAAACATAAAAAAATTAATTCTCATGCTGTATGCCGTCATGTTCAATCGTCTACTCTTTTAAAAAGTAAAATATAAAATAAATATTTTATGTAATATCATTTTTTCTTTTTAAAATAAACGTTTTTGATCATGTAAATTTCGTCCGTTTCTTACTCTTAATCTCGTTTTACATTAATCACCTTTTTCTCACGTATTTTCGATTTAGATAATGTTCATTAAAAACAAAATATGGAAAAATTTTTCTTTTAAAATAATGTTCGAATCAGCACACCGATTACGGCTGCACGTGCCAGCGCGAACTTGTTCATTTCTGTTTTACATCCCCTTTCTCCCTATATTGAAAGCAAGAGTCTCCCGAAAATTCTTGTAAAAGTCTTCGTCATAAATAATTAGAAAAAAACCCTTTCACTAAGATGCCAACACATTGGAGACATCGAACCGCTGCAGCAAAAAAAATGGCCTGCAGAACAATAGCTGTGTGCTATTCATGTTCGCTGACCGTACCTTCCCCCTCTCCTTCCTGTAACGAACAAAGTTCTCGGTCCCATTTTTCCTCGGTTTTTGCCATCCACCATTTTACCGTGGTATTCTTCTCTGCCGACACTCCCGCCCTTTCTAATCTTCGCGCGGGCAGCTATGGACCGAACCAATCAGCGTGTGGGCAGCTATGGACCGTGCCAATCAAAACGCGACATTTAATTACCTCGTTATCTCACAATCACGTCACCGGTCAATCAGAGCGCACCATTTCTCCAGACAGGCCCATCTAGGCCACGCCCACCTGTCTGGAGTTGGAGTGGAGGGGGTTTGTTTTGGCGCCTAGGGGGAGTGGACGGGGTTTGTTTTGACCGGCCGAAGTTTCCCATATACTACTCTCCACTTTCTCCTATTATCGCTAACTTAGTCATGCAGGAATTAGAAAAAACAGCTCTTAATATGTTCAATAGTCAAGTTCCTTTTTACTATAGATATGTAGATGATCTTTGTGCCACGATTCCATATCAAATGTTAGATTCATTTTTTGAATGTTTCATTTCTGTTCATGTTCGACTTCAATTAACTTTAGAGATTGGTGATAACTCTCTTAACTTTCTTGATGTTAAGATAATGATTACCAATAAACAATTAAACTTTGATTGGTATCAGAAACCGACCTTTTCGGGCAAGTTTATCAACTTTTTTTTCAACCATCCCACATCTCAAAAAAGAGGAATAACTTTTAATTTGATGGATAGGGCTTTATTGCTTTCCAACAAAGAATATCATCTGAAAAATATAACTATTATAATCAATGCACTGTTATATAATAATTATACACTCGATTTTATTTTTGACACTATCAACAACAGAATTGATAGCATTCATAGAGGGGAATTTATAATATGGAATAACAAAGAAGATAATAAAGAACCTGAAAACAATGTCTCTTGGTTTGTGGTTCCTTTTATTCCAGGGCTTACGGATAAATTCAAACAAAGGAATAATAAAAACATCAAGATTGCATTTCACAGTACTAATAAGCTAAACAAGTACATTAAAGTTCAAATAGATAGGTTAGAACAACCAACAAAATATAACATTGTTGCAACGAATGTGATGCATCCTATGTTGGACAAACAGGCAGACAACTAAAAACAAGGATTGCAGAACATCGCAAACATATTAATTGGAACACGACTACCCGTTCTGTGATAACTGATGCAAACGCAACATGATTTCAATTGGGATAACATTAAAGTTTTAGACGAAGAACGATGTTAACAAACGACTGATATCTGAAATGCTAAATATTAAAAAAAAGTTAATAGTCTTAATTTTTAAACTGACACAGAAGGTCTTAATAAA
The DNA here is from genome assembly GCF_001594075.2 of Trachymyrmex cornetzi. Classification (NCBI taxonomy): domain Eukaryota; kingdom Metazoa; phylum Arthropoda; class Insecta; order Hymenoptera; family Formicidae; genus Trachymyrmex; species Trachymyrmex cornetzi. Next base: position 85,526 of record NW_017298523.1, read on the forward strand.
GCATATATATTAGGTGTTATACTTAATTCCTATCGTTTTTTCGTCTCGAAAATCGATTTGTTTCGAAGGGAAGATGAATGAATACTTTAATCAAAGTAATTTCCACTATTTTCTACTACTTTTTCCCATCTCTCCGGCAACAGGGCAATCCCACGACGGTAGAACGCGGTGTCTTTCGAGGCGATTCATTCATCCACCCATTTT
>NW_017298523.1:85744-101350 GCF_001594075.2 Trachymyrmex cornetzi
AGAAGTGTGTGTCCGTAAGTGCGTGTTGCATCGATCGGAAGAGATGGTAATCCGACGGTGCCAAGTCTGGAGAGTACGCTGGGTGCGACAGAACTTCCCATTCAAGCTCTCGAAGTGCCTGCTTCACGCTTTTCGCGACATGTAGTCGAGCGTTATTATGCAACAAAATGACTATGCGTCGATTATTGGCTACGGATGATCTTTCTTGCATCAATTTGTCACTCAATCGGTATAATTGCTGCTTATAGCGATCAGCTGTAACGGTTTTATTTAGACCTAAGAGTTCGTAATACAGCACACCTTCCTGGTCCCACCGAACGCACAGCAAGGTCTTATGCCCGTGAATATTCCTCTTCGGCGTTGAAGCGGATGGTTGGCCGGGGTCCGCCCATGATTTTTTCCGCTTGGGATTATAAAAATAAATCCATTTTTCATCGCCAGTCACGAAGAGCCACAAAAAACTCTTTTTTCTTTGCCTGACAAGCAAAGAAGTCGCAATAATCAAACGATTTGAAATGGCACTTTCTGACAACTCATGTGTTAGCCATCTCCCTTCCTTATGGATCTTTCCCATGGCATGAAAGCGTTTTGAGACGGCCATTGGTGTAACATTTAACTATTTCGACAACTCTAAAAGTGTTTGAGCTGGATTCTTATCAAGCAATTCTTGCAGCTCGACATCTTCAAATTTTTTCGGCCGTCCTGGACGTTCTTTGTCTCTCACATCAATATCACCGTTTCAGAAGCGTTGAAACCAAACTCTACATGTTGGTTCCGATGGAGTTTCATCACCATATACATTTTGGATAATAAGCGCGATGCGCTTCAGCTGCGGTTTTCTCGAGGTCGAAGTAGTGAAGAAGCACATGTCTGAAAAACAGCTTATCGCGATTCATTTTCAATCGATTGGAAAATCTCTTTGGCATCGAGAAATTTAACCTGTGAGGATCGAATCACTTTCAGCGATGTCTAAACTACAAAACACATGTGACTTCATCATCGAAACTCGTCAGCATTGGAGGCAGAGCCTTCTAGTAGCGAGCGATAGGAATTAAGTTTAACACCTAATATCTATTATAAATAAAGTTTGACGCTGTCGCTATTTGTGTCATACCTTTCTATCGGAAAATTAAAATTAGTACGTGGCGAAACGTCTTAGCGAAAACATATCTCGGAACAGTCTTTTACAACTATATTCTTTTACAATTTATCTTTATATTTTGGACTGTTAAAATTATTACTTCATCATTTTTGTCTGGTTTATCGTTTCATGAATTATCTACGACTTTTATATATTTAACCACAGTGTTATCTATGAGTTTGATATTTTTGACAAATTTTGTTTATCACAATGAGATATTCGAAAGTACGGTGAGTGTTCATAAAATATTAACCTTATATACGTTTCTTCTCATATTACCGAATAAATAGATATCTTAAGGAGTTACTATGGATTATCTGAAGATGGCTTAATATTAAGCCGAAATATGTAATGGTTTTCTAAGTCCATCCATAGTAACTTCTTAAGATATCCATTTATTCGGTAATTTATAATTGTCTATGATAAATCTTGAATGCTCGGTGGGTGTACAGAAACAAAATTTCTTTCTCAACGATTAACAGATCGAAAGCTTGAAATTTTTAGATATTGCATGTGTTAAAAAGTAGCAGTTACTTTGATATATATGAGAAGAAACGTATATTAAATTAATCTTTTGTAAACACTCACCGTACATTCGAACTTTAAATTAAATTTTATTGTATTTATGTGACATGTACATCTTCAAGCATTTTTTTACTCTTATATGTCCTTTTTAACGTCAATTTAAATTGTTTAAATACATCCATTGAAGATGACCATAGTAAGGGTCGAAACGTTTGGAGTAAATATTTGTAGATTCTTTATCAATCTCCGTTACACAAATCGTAATTGACACAACTAGCGCAGCTTTAATAACTCTAATTATGACATAATTGAATTTTTGTTTCTAGAGCCTATCTATTTTGTTTAACTATTTATTCTTTTAATTATTAGGTGTTAAACTTAATTCCTGCCGCTCGCTACTAGAGAGTGCTGGCTCCAACGCTGGCGAGTTTCGACGATGAAGTCATATGTCTTTTGTAGTTTAGACATCGCTGAAAGTGATTCAATCCTCACAGGTTAGATTTCTCGACGCCAAAGAGATTTGCCAATCGATTGAAAATGAATCGCGATAAGCTATTTTTCCGACATGTGCTTCTTCATTACTTCGACCTCAAGAAAACCGCAGCTGAAGTGCATCGCTTATTATCCGAAGTGTATGATGATGAAACTCCATTGGAAAGAACATGTAGAGTTTGGTTTGAACGCTTCTGAAACGGTGATTTTTATGTGAGAGACAAAGAATGTCCAGGACAGCCGAAAAAATTTGAAGATGTCGAGCTGCAAGAATTGCTTGAAGAGAATCCAGCTCAAACGCTTTCAGAGTTGTCGAAACATTTTGCCATGCATTGCATGCCATGGGAAAGATCCATAAGGAAGGGAGATGGCTACCACATGAGTTGTCAGAAAGTGCCATTTCAAATCGTTTGACTATTGCGACTTCTTTGCTTGCCAGGCAAAGAAAAAAGAGTTTTTTGTGGCGCATCGTGACTGGTGATGAAAAATGGATTTATTTTGATAATCTCAAGCTGAAAAAAATCATGGGTGAACCCCAACCATCCGCTTCAACGCCGAAGAGGAATATTCCAAGGATAGGAAGTAACTCGTTACTTGTAACGAAGTTACAGTTAGAGTTACTTTTTTTCAGTAACTGTAACTTAACTTCGTTATTTTCTTTCCATCTGTAATTATAACTTAACTTAGTTACATCTTTTAAGTAACTAGTAACTAATTTAATAGTTACTTTCATAGTTATTTTATATATTTGAAACGTATTTGTCAATTTAGTGTGTGGTAGTGTCCACTTGGCGCTACAAATACTTCGAAATATTTGATTAATCAGAAGAAAGAAATTTAATTAAAGCGTTCAATAAACTCTTGTACCTGTTTGGTCTATATTTTGGGATCTAATGGAATCCTCCGATCAAATGCAAGAGCGCTCAGTGAATGATTGTAAACTATTTTGGATTAGTGCTGGAATTTATTTGCAACTTTTAGCCGAATAAAAAAAGAATTTTTTTTACAAAAAACATTGTATATGTGTGCTATTTCATATTCATATTCATATTCATATGTGTTCATATTACTTTAACGAAAAACGTCTTTGCCATACAATTTTTTTTATCTTTTTGAATAAAATTGTATAACATGTAAATGTAAGCCAGACTTTTTTTTTAATTGTCCAATGCTGCATTACACTGATGACCCCGTGTATCATCCTTGTTTAATATTAGGTGAAAAACAAGGATAAAACAATACATGAAGGCAGTTGGATTACAGCCCTAATGGTATCGATACTATTAGTAAAAATTTCGATGAAAAAAGTAACTTAAAAGTAACTTAAAATTACTTTTTCAGTAACTGTAACTGTAACGAATTACTTTTCAGAGTCAATAACTTGTAACGGTAATTAATAGACTGCGGAACTTTATGCAAAATACTTAACTGAATATTAACTATCGAACAGTTTTAGCAGTCAATCGTTGTTCGTTAAAGAGTTATTAAAAAGTGAAGTAAAAAGATTGAGATTGCCATCTGTAAATTTACAAAATTGCAAAATATGCATTTTATGCAAAACGTTCAGTTAAGTATTTTGCATAAACTTCCGCAGTATAGTAATTAATTACTTTTTGAAAGAGAAAAACTGTAACTGTAATTAATTACTTTTACAAAGTAACTTTCTCATCCCTGGAATATTCATGGGCATAAGACCTTGCTGTGCGTTTGGTGGGACCAGGAAGGTGTGCTGTATTACGAATTCTTGGATTCAAATGAAATCGTTACATCTGATCGCTACAAACAGCAATTATACCGATTGAGTGACGAATTGATACAAAAAAGGTCATCCGTTGCCAACAATCGACGCAAAGTCATTTTGTTGCATGATAACGCTCGACCGCATGTTGCGAAAAGCATGAAGCAGGCACTTATAGAGTTTGAATGGAAACTTCTCTCGCATCCTACTCTCCAGACTTAGTACCCTCGAATTACTCTTCCGATCGATGCAACACGCACTTACGGACACACACTTCTCCAGTCACAACGAAGTCCAAAAATGGGTGGATGAATGGATCGCTTCAAAAGACACCGTGTTCTACCGTCATGGGATTGCCCTGTTGCCAGAAAGATGGGAAAAAGTAGTAGAAAATGGAGGAAATTACTCTGATTAAGGTATTCATTCATCTTCCCTTCGAAACACATCAATTTTGGAGACGAAAAAACGACAGGAATTAAGTTTAACACCTAATATATTATTGCAAATTTATTCGATTAATAAATAATTTTCTAAATAATAAATATTAATTGATAAGGCTCTCCAGAAATGATCTAACAAATAAGTATTAAGTGCCTATCAGAGCCGACACAGAATAGAATGTGTAAAAAAAATTTTTTTCTTATCACTTTATTGATTAACAATAAAAATATATAAAGTTATGCTAGTTGTTAAGGCAAACGTTTCGGCCCTTGCTTTGGGTCCTCTTCAGTGCCGATCAAAAATGAATTACATTGAAAATTGAAATATTGTATACATTACAAATTTGCACCGACTTCGTCCAGTGACAAAAATTTGGTAGAATTTCTATAGGTAAAATGGAAACAAACAAAAACAAAGTTACGATCAGAGGTTTTAAGAAAAAGGCACGCAGATTCGAACATTAATTGGACTTACATGTCGCAGGTTAATAAATTATTTCCTATCTTCTTCCAAGTGAATCAGGGTGACGTGTGTCTCAAAAAGAACCGCCACTGATTGACGGAACACTGCACCAATAAATTAATCCCAAACCAAATACAGAGACAAATTGATAATGAAATAAAAATAAAAATTCTAATAAATTATGTGAGAATAAACTGCTTACGTGAGGAAAATCTTTCGAGACAAACTCAACCGTTCGGAGAGTCGGTTGGTAATGAGACCTATTTCAGTCAAACAGAAAAACAATATCTCTCCAAAACACACGTCAACCAATGACAACGTTGTGCTTATATGTACGAAGGTAAATTTGAACGCTTCAAATCTGATCAAAAGTAAGACGAAACCTCGTAACAAGTATAATAATTAAAAACTATCACGAGGACGATATTAAAAGGTATTATAAGATAAATAAAAATACCAATTAATAAGTAATAAAAAAGTAAAAAACATAGGGAAAAAGAAAAGAGACAAAAGAAAAAAGAAAAAGGAGAAAGAAGAAAAAAAAACAGAGAAAAATTTTTTTTTGTTATTATTTAAAAATATGTCTTAATAAAATTTTTTGTTATTATTTAAAAATATATCTTAATAGTCAAGTTTGTAATGTCAATGACATAAAACAGTAAGATTAAAAATTAAATTAGAATAATATCTGTGTCAGTAGAATAAAAAGTCTGAAATAAATAGTCAATAGAAAAGAGTCAATAGAATAAAAAGTCTGTGATAAATTAACATAAATTAATTTTCTTAAAACCTCTGCGTAACTTTGTTTTTGTTTGTTTCCATTTTACCTATAGAAATTCTACCAAATTTTTGTCACTGGACGAAGTCGGTGCAAATTTGTAATGTATACAATATTTCAATTTTCAATGTAATTCATTTTTGATCGGCACTGAAGAGGACCCAAAGCAAGGGCCGAAACGTTTGCCTTAACAACTAGCATAACTTTATATATTTTTATTGTTAATCAATAAAGTGATAAGGAAAAAATTTTTTTTACACATTCTATTCTGTGTCGGCTCTGATAGGCACTTAATACTTATTTGTTAAATAATTTTCTGTCTAGTTGAAATAGCCTTTCCCCTTTTCTGGGAAACTTAATTTTTGTGTAACTTTTGAAATAAGGGAGCGATATAATATTTTTTGCAGTACATTAAGTTTAGTGTAAGTGAAGTGAACCATGTAAATTTTTTACAGGCTTATATTTCTTCCAATTACATTAGTTCACATCAAAAAATTACTTTGAACCGGCCTACGTGTTTTTTATAGATTTTTGGATGATAAAAACGGTGCTGCAATCGAAAAAATTCTAGCACATCAGATTTCCAAGATAATTGAGATTTAATACTTAAAAAATATTACTTTGTATACGAAGCGCCACTACGGTCTGACTGTTAAGATGTTGAACTATTATATATTCATATTTAATGAATTAATTTAAGAAATTATTGCCTCTGCCGGGAGTCGAACCCGGATCTCTTGCATTCTGTGCGAGCGTCCTAAGCCTTTAGACCACCGAGACAGAATGCAAGAGATCCGAGTTCGACTCCCGACTAAGAAAATATTTTTCGCAATAAGTTTATTACAGTTTTTTAAGATTAAAGGACCCCGCACTATCCTTATGGGAAATGGGGTTCCGCGGATTTGGCTCTACCTTTGCCAATTTCTTGTTTAAGCCATACTGATGAAAAGTTCTCATGGTCGCAACTTAATCCTATGAGCCATTTTCAATGTAGAGTCGCTCGAATGTCTGTAATAGTACGATTTTCTATACATCCTAGGTAACAAGATGATGTCAAATGACATCTTAATAACAAGGCGAAATAAGCCGATGTCAATAGAGAGAGGCTATAGTGGGATGACTCCCGTCTTGCCCCGATTATCACACCCTCCCTTGCCCTAAATAACAGCTCATGCTCCGTCTATAAACATTCCGTTACACGCACTTGACAACATCGTTTGAGTTGCCATTCCGTTCTCTTTTGAACGTGTTCTATTAACGATCTCCTCGAATAAAGATTCTTACCGCATTTCGTAACGCAATTTTTTGTGAGTGCATTCTCACTGTCTATCTTCTCGTTAGATCTCCTGCTAACACGCCTTCATTTTAGCATCACTGGTTAAGACCTCGCGAGACTCACGCTATACGTCCGAATTAGAATTATCATCTAACGATCTAATCAAACTCTTTCGTTTTCACTCATCCTGAACTCTTTACAGCCGACCGTCACTCGTCACTTTTGATACGCTAACGTCTCGCTCTCTTGTACCTCGTATGATACGAGACTCTCGTCGAACCCATTGTTATCTATTTGCGCTTTCTACGGAAAACGTCTCACCTCTCTCGGACTCGCCGTTCCAATACACTTTTCTCCTCGAGGACTCTTCTGCTATGGCATTTCGAATCCGCTTTAATTGTTATGTGTGCAACTCTGTCTGTGAAGCACAGCAATCTGTTCGCATTAATCGAGAAGATAACTTGGTTAAAGTTGAAATTATGACTTTCAGACGAGATACAAGAAATCTTCCAGATGTAAATGTGGATGAAAACACTCGTATCTGTAGTAACTGCAATCGATCAATTATTGAAGAGATACGACAAGTAGAACTGAATCCAGAGTGCTTAAGACTGAACGTCTTAGCACAGACATCGTGGAAAACATGTTTATTTTGTAATGCAGCTAATAATCTTCACAGACTCTCTGTTTCAAGTAGAGTAAATGTATTCGTTATCAGAAATATTTACATCCCTGAAGAAGTTAGATGTTGTCAAGTACATTTAGATGATGAGGGGTACATTTTTCCGTACTTACTGTTAGGTTTACAATTCGTTAACCGTCCTTATATCATCAAGGGTACTCAGTTGTTACCTTTCTTACAATGTCTACGAAATGTAGCTAACAACGGCTCAGAGAGAAAGTATAGTCATGAAAATAATTTTTCTGACAAAGAGTTCAAATCAATAGCTCCTATAACAAAAGAACAATTCAGGGATTTGTTTGAATTTTGTGATCCTGTTGTTGATGATACTCAAATTCGAAATATTACAAGAAAAGACCTCATAGCTTTTTTATGTAAATTGCGACAAGGATTATCCGATGAATTTCTACGTTTTATATTTAACTATCCTTCCAGACAAAGCACAAGCCTTGCCATTGGCAATGTACGCAAATCCTTAATGCGACGATTTGTACCACAAAATATAGGGTTTCAAGCAATAACGAGGGAAGAATACATACGGCTGCATGTATCTGATTTCGCAAACGAATTATACAATGCAAATCCTGAATACCGTAAGGCAATTGTATATCCTGATGGTACATATGCTGATATCCAAAAAAGTAGTAACTTTAGAGCTTTACGTCAATCTTATTGTTTCCACAAAGGACGTCACTTACTGAAGCCTCTTTTAATCGTTGCTCCAGATGGATATATTCTTCATATTTTTGGACCATATTTCTCAGATTCTCGAAATAATGATGCCGCAATTCTGCGAAACGAATTTGAACGAGATGTTGGTCTAATGAGGGAATGGTTTGAAGAGGAAGATATTTTTATTGTCGATAGAGGATTCAGAGATGCTATTCCGATACTTCATAGATTAGGTTTCGATTATCGGATGCCGCCTTTGTTGAAACGAAATGAACGCCAATTTTCCACAGATGAAGCTAATGAAGCTCGATTGGTCACTAAAACAAGATGGATTGTTGAAGCTCGTAATGGCCATATCAAATCTATTTTTAAATTCTTTGGTGGAACTATTATTATGCCTCATGCAATCAATCTTCGTGATTTCTATCATATAGCAGGTGCAATAATCAATCGCTATCATGGCCCAATAACAATGGATAATGCTACAGTGGAATTTGCTAGAACGTTGCTGCATAGGTTTAAGGAAATTAATGTAGTACAAGCTAGAGTCGAAGGTGAAGGTTTGTGCAGAAGACATGCGCAATGGAGGCCATTACGACAAAATCATTTACTGTCATTTCCACATTTAACATTGGAGTATCTAAGAGATCTAACAGTTGGTGTATACCAGATAAATCTAGCATCATCTTATATACAGGAAAAGTTACAGAGAGACGAAAGTGAACAGCTTCAAGTAGATGAAAACATTAACGAACCAGGTTTTCTAAGGATCCGCTTATTTTCGAGATTCACAAATGCTGCGAAGCATCAAATATTTGTAGCTTTTAATATCAGGAATGAAGATGATGATAATGATGATAATGAAGAATATGAAAATAGTATTACTCCCATTCTTGGATACTATTGTACTTGCAAATCTGGTGGTAGGACTCTCGGATCTTATGCACATGTAGCAAGTGTACTTTGGTATTTGGGACATACAAGACATCTCAATGATATTAAGTATCCATGGACAAGATTAACACAGGTAATACTGGATGCTGATAACAGATTAATGCAGGATAACTTAAATGAAGGATTCGAAGTAATTGAAATTGAAAATTGAGGGAAAACCCCGATTGCAACATAATAATCATTTTTTATAGTATGAAATACATACTGTAATAAACATTTATTACATTATAAATGGGATATTTAAAATCTCTAAATCATACTATTGAATATTGAAACCTTCACCCCTCCATAAACACACACACGCGCGAATACACACACAGCAAAGAGGGTTTGGAGTCGTTAAATACTATGGGAGTGACGAACCGTAGGGTCCTTATCTCTGCTACGACACACACACACACACACACAAGCCTCTCTCTATTGACATCGGCTTATTTCGCCTTGTTATTAAGATGTCATTTGACATCATCTTGTTACCTAGGATGTATAGAAAATCGTACTATTACAGACATTCGAGCGACTCTACATTGAAAATGGCTCATAGGATTAAGTTGCGACCATGAGAACTTTTCATCAGTATGGCTTAAACAAGAAATTGGCAAAGGTAGAGCCAAATCCGCGGAACCCCATTTCCCATAAGGATAGTGCGGGGTCCTTTGAGAAATTTTGGAGGGATTATTAATATTTCGGAGTGATTGGGTTGAAGTCTGACAATCATATCGGCATGCAACTATAATTTCTGAAATTAATTCATTTAATATGAATATATATGGGGCATTCTCCGCGTGTCGGAGTCCCCTTCTGCCAATTTCATTTTTTGACAGAATTCAACCAACCAGGGCTTAAAATTTTCCTTGGAGTGTCTACTTTTTAATGGCGTGTGGCCTTTTGTGAAAATTCAAAATGGCGGACTGGTGCAACGCCAAGAATGAAAAAATGAAGTATATATCTTTAAAAAAAATGCAGAATTGACACTTCATTCGGATGATACTGTATACTCATGAGTTTTCGAGGTTGCTGGTGATTGTTTTTGATATACGGCGTAAATCTTTGCCGATATGACCTTTTTCCCCCCGGTACAGAAAACGGATTTGCGCATCTGTCTACTCGACTACTGGAAGGCATTGTAAAATTTTTCTAGTCAGTTGGGAAATAGATATCTACATTCACGAATTCTGTTTGGAAATTTCTAATTGAAAAATTGACAGATAAAATATTAAGGCGAAAAATGAAGACAAAAACTAAAGAGAAAAATCAAGTGAGAAATCAAGCTGCAGTATACGATTTTGCATGAATTGTTGAGCCTTTAAATTCGCCGCGTCCTACTTTGCTTACGAGAAACAAGAGCCGCTCACTGACGTACCGTATTGGCTGCGATGCTGTCAGTGCCCAGTATCACAGCCAATACGATGGTAAGATTCTAATTCAGCTAGCAATCCAGTAGGAAAACAAGCATCGTGTGCCGCAGGCTTTACTGATGAGTCTAGTAGTGTGGGACCAGGACGAAACGCTGCGGCCGACCACAAAGCTTCGAGTTAGGCCTCCTTAGTTGGACATTTCCACAAACTCATCAATTAAAAAATTTTGTAAAAATATCATATTCCCATTTCAATTATGAAGTAAGTGAAAATTTCAAAATAGAACTCGAATTTTTTAACTATACCGCCATTTTGAATTTCTCAATTTCGACTTCAGAATCGGAACCAGCAACGAAAACTCCTCAGTATACAGTATCATCCGAATTAAGTGTCACTTCTGCATTTTTTTTAAAGGTATATACTTCATTTTTTATACTTTTTTCATTCTCGGCGCTGCACCAGTCCGCCATTTTGAATTTTCACAAAAGGCCACACGCTATTAAAAAGTAGACACTCCAACGAAAATTTTAAGCCCTGGTTGGTTGAATTCTGTCAAAAACTGAAATGGGCGCGCAGAAGGGGACTCCGACACGCGGAGAATGCCCCATATATATAATAGTTCAACATCTTAACATTCAGACCGTAGTGGCGCTTCGTATTTAAAGTAATGTTTCGAACATAAATGGTCTTATTTCCAATCTTATTATTAAGTATATTTTTATTAAGATTTTAGATGGGGGAAGGGGCCGTATTCTAAATAATTACCACAATGAATTATTATTTTGAAGGTTATTATAAAAAAGTTTATGTGGTCTACAATGAACCATGGTTCATTGTTCACTACATTAAAATTATTCATTGTAGACCACTTAATCTTTTCCATAATAATCTTCAAAATAATGTGGTAAAATAATACAACAGAAAAAAGTTGCTTACAGAATAATAAAGCCAAATGTGCATATAAAACTATTGCACAATGAAAAAAATAATAGGTATATTTTTTGCAACTTTTTTGCAACTCAAAAATTTTTAAATGTGATATTACATGGTCATTCTTGGCGTGATCTGCCAGTCGACAGAGGAGCCGATTAGGGGTTCAAATGCGAGTCGCTGCATTATAACAGCACGATTTGGTAACGTTCCATTTACGAAATATCGCAATGGTTCATAATGTATTACGGGTTCACTGTTGGACTACCTACCCTACGTATATTTTGTTCTGTTCTTGTTAAATTTAATCTATGTAAAAATGTATTTTATTATGAAAAAGTGAAAAATTTCAAAATCTTAATTTTACGTTTATATTACAAATAAAATAGATATTAATAATTTAATTAGGTAGGTATTATGCGGTATTTAATTAATGAAAATATATATTATTTTGAACAATAACTAATGAATAATAATTAAATAATAAAGATATTTAATTATTCGAGACTCTTTTAATTAACAATTAGTAATAAGGACAGTGAAACAAAAGGCCATAGGAGTCAGCGCTGGAATTCGATTGCACAATTTTAACAATTCAATAAAATATGTACGTTTGGGTTCAGATTTGAGCCATCTTCAGCAAGCAATAATTACATAAAAATTCAGCGAGTGTCATAGAAAAAACAATTCAATTGCAGTCAGAGATGCAGCGAGTCGTGTCCATCTTCAACGTCTTAGTGTCGTGCCACAAAGCTGAGTGGGTGGAAGATGATGAGTGCCCAACTAAATTGATTTCATCCTGAATTAATTCTAGCACGCCGGAAGAAAAATGTATACTGAGAATATACTTTTTCACAAATAAAAATCACTTACCGCATAACTGCTGCGATCGTAACAATTTAAACCATCGTCAGTATTGTAAAAACATAGTAGTGGTCGTCATAAATTAAAATTTGAAATTAAAATTAATAGGAAATCTGACGGCACATGTTGGTTCGAAATTTAATTAAAACTAACTGTCATAAATGTTAGAGCCCTGATCAGATCCAACCACTCATGCTAAGCTATAATCCGATCTCACTAGATCTGACCATTGCTGTTGGTTAATATTAAATAGTAGATTCAATCAGATCTCTTTCGATCTAATAGTACATTGTGACGACTCGCCACTAGAGGTCCACGGGACTCACTCGGTTCACGTGAGTACCACGCGAATTCCTTTTAAATAGAAACATCGTTCTGGATTCATTCCAGGCGTCTAAGGCAAGTCCCACACTACATCGCTTTACTGATGAGTCTAGTAGTGTGGAATCAGAACGAAACGCTGCGGCCGACCACAAAGCTTCGTGTCAGGCCTCCTTAGTGGACATCCACATCGTTATCTGATCACATCAGATCTCCTAACTTATAAGCAGATGTTACGTCAGATCTTACCAAATCTGAGCACTTCTCGTTGCGAAACTTATAAAAATTTCATTCTTCCCGTAAAATTAATTTCCGAATTCAAACGGGGAAACATTTTTTTAATTATAATTTTGTTGCGAGTATTGTGAAATACGATGTTAATCTATAATACTTATTTTAGCAATAAAGTTGAATTAATTAATATTATATGAAAAATTTTTTCTGAGCTCAGATCTGATTATATCTATTCAAGGATCGAATTAGATCTCATCATGTCTAATTCGATCCGATTAGATAAGATCAATATTTTGATCAAATCAGATCTGAGTGGTTCAAACCTGATGAGATATAATCGGATCTATTCAGATCTATTCCATTTCTCTCTCTTCCTGGCCAATAAAATTTTTATATTAATACGACAGAATAAATCAAATGCATGATAACTATTGTATTGTACTTGAACCGAGAATTATCTAGACCATCTTGCATGCAAACTTACCTAGGACTTTGCAGATTGTAGATTTCAAAATAGGAGACAGTGACGAAAATGCGTACATACTAGGAGGATTGGAGCCTCTTGTACCAAGGTCCTCAATTGATGCTCACAAGAACATGCATCGCTGAAAATTGCCTACACACGCACATACGCAGACGCTTATACGCACACATATAAATACAAAGATAAGCCTTGAATAAAGCCGTACGCACACGTGATACGAGCAATGTCCGGCGCGAGTAACACCAGCGATATCGATGAAGACCACCACATCGCTGAAAACGATCGTTACTACGTAAGCAGAGGGGTTGTACCCATGATTCGCTTCGCAGACTATCTGGCAAGTGTATATTCACCATATGACGACAACGACGACGCGACGCAGCCGTGTAACGGACAAGTCACGTGGAGAATGCGCGGGTTGTTGCACGTGCTGGGTAGACATGTTATTAGATACGGGAAGTAATGAGCTCTAGGGTATAATTAATTATGCAATATTGTGAGCGCGCGCTGCATTACAACGCCATTCGTTCATGCTCGTCGAGGATACCCGCATATACTTCACTTGTGATTTATACGAATATCTTACCTTTTATCCATTTTCGTTCGCGTCCTTCGCATTGCGCAGAACGCGATGTAATTCATTTACCTTACATGCATATATAAACGTATATAAACACGTTATCCTTTATTTACATATGTCTGTGAGAATGATTTATACGTTCTTTCTTAGAAACCTCAAGTATATATCTCTTAATAGCGAACTTCTTGTTATGCAAATCAGTGTATTAGACGATAAGATCCGTTCGCGTATTCTCTTACTTGTTAAACAGACTTTATATTCAATCGCGCAGAACTAATGCCCAAAGCTCTTTCTCTTTCAGCAATATTTGCTGCGCGTACCCCCGCCAATAGCTGTCGACTCTGCATTCGTGAGTGGCATAAGTGACATCCCTAACACGCGCGAACGAGCTCTCTGACTGACCGCTCGTGCCGTGTGTGTGCACCAAGGATCACCAAATATCATCGTGTACGTGCCGTGCAGGGTTTGGGCGCGTCCCTTTAACAGAAGTCGTACAGGTCGTGCAGGTCGAACATGTCCAGCATACGAGTTACGTCCCTATGTTTACGGCCTTTACCCTCTAGATTCAGTTCTTCCATCCCTCGCCAGCCTTCTCCTGCGCTTGCTCCTCTGACATCGATAGCGAATTTACTCAATATTGCTACAAATCCGTGTTACCGCTAATCTCCGTTGCATCCAGGGATGCTTCCAGAGAGTATCGAGTGGGCGTATCGAATTTGTTTGCAGCGAAAATTTATCCGTTCGTTTCTATCAAAATCGATTTGAAGGGCATTATTGAATGCAGAATATCGATATTGTATAGATGACAAATAGACTCTAAATCGAATTTTCTAATACTGTCCAATACTTTTTTTTTTGCATGAACATGAATAGTCATTTCAGATGTATTTTTATCTGTCAAATACAAATCTATTATCCAAATTAGGACACATACATATATATGTGAGAAACACAATCAATACTCGAAATTTAAAATGCCTATTACGGTCGAAGCTGGATTTTCGTTGCTTTTTAAATAATTCAATCTTGAATTACTAATATACACTATATATGTAATAATATGAGGTCAAAAACGTGGTGAGAATATAAACAAAATAAATTATTTAAAAGGCATGAACCACGAACGCCAATTCTAAATGGCTTAAAAATTATATATATATATTTTTTTGATTATTTA
Organism: Trachymyrmex cornetzi; assembly: GCF_001594075.2. NCBI lineage: Eukaryota > Metazoa > Arthropoda > Insecta > Hymenoptera > Formicidae > Trachymyrmex > Trachymyrmex cornetzi. The sequence goes on from NW_017298523.1 coordinate 100,854, forward strand.
CATTAATAGACGTTTCGGTCCTAAATTGGACCTTCTTCAGTATTATATTGGATTAAATAATAGATTCATAAGGAGGGCAATCCTTTGAGGATAATTGTTAGCTGCATTAACAGTCCATTTTATAATCTTGCTCTTTTTTTAAAAAATATTATTGACAAAAGTCTAAAAAATAATTTTAGCTATGTAAAAAATAGCTTTGATTTAATAAATAGCATCAATGGGATGTCAATTAATGAGGAATATAAATTAGTATCCTTCGATATTGTTTCGATGTATACTAACATTCCTGAAAATTTAGTCATAAATAGCATTGAAACAAGATGGAATTCCATCTCCATCAAAACTAAAATTCCGAAAAATGAATTTATAAAAGGCATCTCCTTGATCTTTAATTCGACTTACTTTAAATTCGATAATTGTTATTTCAAACAGATTTTTGGCATGCCTATGGGTTCTCCATTATCACCCATCTTAGCCGACATTGTGATACAAGACCT
>NW_017298523.1:101615-104692 GCF_001594075.2 Trachymyrmex cornetzi
TAATGTTCTCTCTACAATAAATGTTGACATTCCACTATATTACAGATATGTGGACGATATTGTTTTAGCGGTACCTGATAATCAAATCGATGAAATATTAAATACATTTAATGCATATCATGACAAGATTGAATTTACTTGTGAGCAGAATTGTGACAGTTCTATAAGTTTTCTAGATGTTACCTTGATCGTTGAACATGGACACATTATATCCGATATTTATAAAAAACCGACTAATTCTGGACGCTTACTTAACTTCTATTCGAATCATCCTATCGAACACAAAAAAGGTGCTATATTAGGGCAATTTGACAGAATTATCTTCCTCTCACATCCGAGATTTTACAAAAAGAATATAGAAGCAATGATTGAAATTCTACTCAATAACGGCTATCCGTTAGACTTAATCTTTGGTACTATTAACAAAAGAATTAATAATCTCTGGCTCGAAGAAATAATTTGTACAAAAACGAAATTCAGGATTCTGAGAGTGATGATATGATTAAATATTTTATTGTTCCTTATATGAAAAATATATCCGAAAAGTTCAAATCAATTGCTAAAAAGAATGATTTCAAAATTGCTTATAAACCAATAAATAAATTAAATTCGATCATTAGAACTGGTAAAGATAGACTTGAAAAAATAGAGAATTGTAATGTAATATATAAAATTAATTGTCTTGATTGCGAAGCTTCCTATGTCGGGCAAACGAAAAATTAAAACAAGAATCAAGGAACATAAATCTGGTACAACTAATTCTAATAACTTGCAAAGTGTAGTCGCACCAAATCAATTCTGATCACAAATTTGATTGGGATAACATTAAGATCTTGGATAATGAATCTTCATTTCAGAAAAGATTAACATCGGAAATGATATTTATAAAAAGTTAATATAAAAATTAGAGCATATAACCACACACTCGAAGGAATGAGTGAAAGATATATATATTAGATAATATGTCTAATAGGCCAACGTTTATTCTATTAAAATACAAAACTATGCCGTAACATTATTATCAATATAAAAGTCTAGACGTTTCGACCTTTAATATGGTCTTCATCAGTAACAATTTGTATGTATGAGTCAATTTAATTACATTAAACTTAACATTATCGCAATGAGATGATTATACAATGATAGAATGCAAATTCTTAATTAGTTAAAACTTATTAATAAAAATCGTAATTTCTGTGATTGTCCATATCCAGGTCTTGTTGTAACTTCGTTATAGATTATAAAATTGTACATCAATATTTAATATATTACAGAAAAATTGATCCTTGTCATACTTCGAAATTATTTTCTAAGTTTAAGTTCCAAGGCTGGAAAACATACTACTCTTATACACAAATTTCTTTATGAAAAAATTGTTATTACAAAAAATAAATACCTTAAACTTATTTCTTTATAATGATTTGATTTCTTCACCAGTCATGGAAAGAGGTAAATTTCACCAATTTGACAAGAAATATTTAGAAGATATGTTATTATAAATCAGTTTCAACTGTGAGTGTGTTTGAAATTGAAAATACCCGTATTTATACTTAACTGAGGTTAAACGAGTTAGAGAGAGAAAGACAATTATCATCTAGAGATGGAACAGTAGGACACAGAAAATTAAACCATTGCCATCTGTTATTTCTTTATGTAAGTCATTACTTATTACTTGTTCAATGGATTATCGGTAAGTAGTTCGTAGGTAATTTTTCTGTGTCCTTTTGGTCATTTAGTCCTTTTTCTTGTTTTTTAATATATATCATTTCTGATATCGAACGTTTGTAATAGAAAGGTTCAGTATCAACTATCTTAATATCGTTCCAATCCATCTCATGACCACAATTGCTTCTATGATGTGAAATAACTGAATTCCACTTTGACTTATTAATATCAGATTTGTGTTCTTTAATTCGGGTTTTTAATCTCCTCTTCGTTTGTCCCACATACGAACTTTCACAGTTTTGGCAATTGATTTTGTATACTGTATGATTTTTATCCATTCTGTTAATTTTGTCCTTACCCGTTGTAATAAATCTAGATAAACTGTTAATAGGTTTGTATGCTAAGATATTTATAAAAAAACAGAAATGTGGTATTAATAAACAAAACGATACTGATAAATTACCAGAGATTTATTTTCCGTTATTGAACATTATATCAACAATTTAGTTCTAGATTTTTCTTTTGTTCTTGAAAAATTGTATATAAACTTTCGAGACTTGCATTGATATAGCTAATACGTTCTTAGCATCGATCTGTATCGCATCGAACAACTTTTATCACATCTATTGTCTTAATTTCTAAATTGTGTGTAATAATTGTATCACATCTATTGTCTTAAATTTTGGATTGCGTTTTTAACTTTTGACATACACAGGTAATCTGTTTCTGTAATATATATAATAACTTAACATTAATCGTTTTTTAAAATAATTTCTTAACTTCTGTATGAATAATTTTCCAATAGCTGCTTACATGATTTTAATAATGATAATTTTATCACGAAATAAATATCAACACCAAATATTATTAAGAATAATTTTTAATTTAATTAAACATTATAATAATAATTAATCAACATAAATAATGTCAATTTTGTTTTATAAATATTAATAATAATAATAATAAGCAAGCCCATCAAAGCCAAACATCTGTTAGTCGGATGTACAATTTATTTTCGTGTAATTAAACAAGTCATATCATAAATTAAATACATAGACGTTTCGACTCCTATTTTTGGTCTCTGACTGTCGACACCACAAGATCTCGATGTTGGTTTTGAATGATATTTGACATTTGATGAGCAATGTGTTCTACCCTTTTGACATAATGTACTGGATTCATTCTCTTTTTATCTAACTTGGTAATTGGATAAAGAAGAATGAGCTGTGTCGTTTCTTTGGAAATTGCGAATAGTATGTAAGCGGTTGTAGGGTATATTATATTGATAAGGACCCAAAAATAGGGGTCGAAACGTCTATGTATTTAATTTATGATATGACTTGTTTAATTACACGAAAATAAATTGTACATCCGACTAACAGATGTTTGGCTTTGATGGGCTTGCTTATTAT
>NW_017298523.1:104729-108336 GCF_001594075.2 Trachymyrmex cornetzi
ATTTATAAATATTAATAATTGAATCTCAAACAAATAACTTATCTTTACATAATTTAATAGAAATTGGTACTTCTGTGTAACTTGATGTCAGGAGAAATAATGCTGGCTATTGGAAATTTGTTTTGCTTATCATGGAATTCGCTTGACAATTTACTACATGGTCATGATATGTCGCTCATAAATGCTATTACGGCTGAATGAAGATGAATAACGACCGAAATTGTTCGTAATTTTAAGTATATAATAAATTATATCGAATCATGTTATACTTTTTATCTCAGTATATGTATCTTAGGAAAACAATTTTTTGTATCTTTCTATTATTTAATCCAATATAATACTGAAGAAGGTCCAATTTAGGACCGAAACGTCTATTAATGTAAATGATCAAAAAAAAATATATATAATTTTTAAGCCATTTAGAATTGGCGTTCGTGGTTCATGCCTTTTAAATAATTTATTTTGACTATATATGTACTTGCATATATATCATATTGTAGTCTTTTTCAAACTGCGCGGTTTTTTCAAACTCGGTGGTCTAATGGCTTAGGACGGTTTACAAGAGATCCGGGTTCAAGTCCCGGCCGAGGTAACATTTTTCGCAATAAATTTATTAACAGTTTTAATATATTAACATCTTTATAATATATGATGCTTGATGGTAGCATCAAAATTACTAAATTGCTTGTCAATTTAATTCGCCATTATTAGAGTAGTTTTAATTGCGTTTATTTAGTTCGGCAAAATAATTCGGCGCGCAGTTTGAAAAAAACTACAATATGGTATATATGCAAGTACATATATACTGTATATTAGTAATTCAAGATTGAATTATTTAAAAAGCAACGAAGATCCAGCTTCAACCTTAATAGGCATTTTAAATTTCTAGTATTGATTAATATTTATTTTTGCAATTTCTTATAGTTTAATATTTTAAAGTGCACTTAAAAGTCGTTGTGCACAAGCCGATATAAAGATTTACTCGTACAATTAGCATATTAGTTTATTGGAAATAATTTTTTTCGTTTTTACTACACTCAAACGTCTTTTTTACATCTACAAGAACATTTCGATTTTTTTAACCCGTCACATTTGGAAAATTATTACATATGTGTAATAACGTCACAATATATATAACTGAATGTAATTGAATGTGCATATTAAATTTATATAAAATTCCTGTATTTATTGATATCGTCCTACAAATATCCTAAGCCATCCAGGACATATTCAGGTTAATTACGACTTGCGATGTCTGAGTTCGAAATGTAATAAATTCGACCTTTCAGCTCTGAAGTGGGTTAAAATAATTCGAACATACATTCAGTCCGAACTATTTAACGTTCGAACTTGAGATTCGAACTGTTCGAACTGTCAAATCGTCTGATGTTTCCGAGCACTAGTTAAGAGTACATTCTCATCAGTTGGGTCAAATTTTGGTCAAAATTTTTTTTTGCGGAATTCGATAGCTATAACTGTCTAGAATATCATGTTAAAAAGGGCAAATCGAAATTCGTAACGGTTCAAAAGTTATGAGCCTCCGAGCCGACCGCGTCAAAGCAGGTAGCGAGCGTCGCGCGGCACAGGTAGCGCCGACCATTTCACTCAAGGTTTTATATTTTTGGCTTTAGATGGAGCCTCTTTACACCGTAATATTGGGAATTACACTGGTGAAATCAGTTTTATAACGTACAAGAAACACATGTGCGTTTTTGTGTCTCCCGCGTTTTTCGCGTTGCAGTGCACGGTAAGTATCCTTAAAACTTTAAACGCGTTTTCTGGAAAACAACGTTTTTCGAGCTGGCGACCGTGATAACTCAGTCAATTTTCAACAAATCTTAATGTTTTTTTTTTTAAATACGCGTAATTAAACTGTCTATCGCGTGAACCAAAATTATGCCGATACATTGCAAATTGATTTTTTTTTAAACAAAAAACTAACGAAAAATTTCATTAAAAAAAAAAAAAATTTTAAAAACGTCGCCATTTTGTTATTTTTGGATAGATTTCATTTTCTGAGGTTCACGACATAACCACACTCATACTAAACAAGAATCTTTATCGATTTTTTGTTTCAGATGATTCTTACGACCTGTAGGACGGTCGCCAGCGAGGTCCTTTTTTTTCGCAGTGGTCCACGGCGCACCATGCCCTACCTCGGGATTTTCATAAAATGACTTAAAATTTTTTTACAAGCAACTTAAAAGTACCATAAATATACCTGAAAAATTTTGAGTGTCTATATTTTTCACTTTCCTCAAAAAAAAATCATGAAAATAGCCTATTTTTCGGCCTTACTAATGAGAATGTACCCTTAAATTCTTGAAAAACTATCTCAAAAAAAAATAAAATCAATTCAATTTAATCCTTAAAAAATAGTCTTAAAAAAATAACGATTTTTAATAATGAATTAAAATTATGTCGTAACATTATAATAATTTCACGAATTAAAATTATGTCGGGACATAATAGAAATTCGCAATTATTATCATGTCCCGATGTAATAAAAATTCGGAATTTCTATTATGCCTTGAAATAATTTTAATTCATGGAAATATTATTATGTTATGACATAATTTTAATTTATTATTAAAAATCGTAATTTTGTTAAGACAATTATTTTTTAAGAATGTAACATTAAACTAAATTTCTTTTATGCTATTAAAGAGTAAAACGGCTTGCCATACAACTGTTGTAAAAAGATGCATCGGTCTTCGCGACATTCCAATTTCATCTCGGGAAAAAATGGAACAGATCCGTTTATATATCTTATCAGATCTGAACGACTCAGATCTGGTTTGATCAAAATATGGGCCTGATCAAATCAGATTCAATTAGATATGATGATATCTAATTCGATTCTAACGGACAGAATCAGATATGGCGAGAATGATCCATTTTTACTCGGATCAAATCAGATATGAGTAGATCTGATCCGATCCTAGCAGATTGAATACGATATGACGAGATTAATCTTTATCTACTCGTGTCCCATCAGACATGAGCAGATCTAATCAAATCCTAATGAATATATGGCTACTTTTACAAAATATATAATGTTTTAATAGAGTTTTTCTGAAGCCTATAAACATCATTATTTAAATGATAAATGACAGTAATTATTTAGTAATAATCTTTTAATTTCTTGAAATTAAATTTTTTGCATCAATATGTAATAATTAATGTGGTGTTTTATTGTTCTTCCATACATAAAAATAATAATTTCCATAACTAATTTTAACATTTGGTAAAAGAAACTAAAATAATACTAAAAAAAATAATAAAAATACTAAATTAAATATAAATTAATATTTTTATGAAAAATTGTTACGATTTCGCATTATTAGATGGAGTCGCTAAAAAGATATGAAAATCACTTCCATTTTTTCAAATGGATATGTATAATTTTTTTTTCAGAAAATATGATTCCTCTAATTATTCTACATATAATAAAAGTATTAAGGTACAGATATTAAAAAACCAATAGTTTATGAGATATATATTTTATGAGATATTTTATAATATTTTATAATAATAAACCAATAGTAGTTTACGAGATATTTTATAATATTTTATAATAAACCAATAGTTTACAAGATATTTTATA